>NC_090221.1:18268044-18483044 GCF_024489055.1 Chanodichthys erythropterus | reverse complement strand
TGGCCAGTATTTGACATTTTTTTAATTATCTGCATCAACTGATATGTTTTTTTCTATTTGTGATATCATATATACCTTTGCCAGTTTTAGATCGGTTATTGGTCACGCTGCTCTCTGAGATATCGGCAATCGAAAAATCCATATCCGTCGACAACTAGACTGCACTAGAGCAGTGGTTCCCAAATTTTTTTGAGTGGAGTATCCCTTGAGGTATTTACCATCCTTCTGCATACCCCCTCTCTTCCACTTAGACTGTACCTTTTCCTTGTGATTCTTTTAAATACTAAAACCCCCAGTAGGTGGCGGTAAGTCACTGTCTTAATGCGTGAGTCATCAGGTCATTAATTCAGTAAGGAAGCAAGTGGCTTATGAATTTATCATTCAATAATTATCATTATTTATGAATGAATCATTAAATTAATGACTTTCACAAACGATTCATTCAAATCCGCAGATTTGTTCATGAAACACCATTTTGTGTTGTTGTTCTGCTGTGGCTTTCATCGGAACTATTATTTCGTTGAAAAATTGTGCAAATACTGACAATACTGTGAAGAAAATCACTTAAAATTACTCTCTTGTTTGTTGAACTGTTGTATAAAATCAGTGTCACATTTGCAATCGTGTAGATAGCCTATTTGGATTTACATTCTTGCTCGTATAATATTATCAACATCTCACAGAAGGTATGATTTGTATCAAGAGTTTGAATCTTGATTTTGAACTTTTTTTAAATTTTGATTTTAACTGTTTTTGTTCTTCATGCTAGTAAGTAGGGCTGGGCGATATATTGCATGCGATTGTCACGCGCATTTCGTCAGTAAAGCCGGTTCCCTGATTACCGCTAAATCGCCATCATCTGCTTTCAAATGGAGTGGCATTTAATAGACAGAGCCGTAGTTCACTGACAAGCCACGCAATATCGCGCTCATTATCGAAGGCGATTCGTCTGTGATATGAACGCGATATTGCGTGGCTTGTCAGTGAACTACGGCTCTGTCTATTATATGCCGCTCCATTTGAAAGCAGGTGATGACGATTTAGCGGTAATCAGGGAACCGGCTTTACTGACGAAATGCGCGACAATCGTATGCGATATATCGCCCAGCCCTACTAGTAAACGCCAAATCTACAGGTTTAGCACGATTTGCTAAGGCAGCAGATGCAGACTCTGCATGCAACCCGTATGCACACTGCTTATGCTTATGTAGAAATGGATGCAGTCAGTTTTGACCGCAAAAGGTGTGGTATTTTGGTTGGATTCCACGCATTTAAGGCATTGTGCCTGTTAGAAATACATGCTTGGTTTTAATGTTATTTTAAGGTGGGGGAGAATTGAATGGATGGTAAAACTCAGCATACCCCCTATGTCATCTCACGTACCCCCAGGGGTAAGCTAGCAATGTGATTCTCTAATAAGCCTGAAAATACACAATATACACAAATATTGTTAAATAGAGACCATTTTAATTTGCTTATATAGAATTTCATTGTATTTTTTTTTTTTTTTTTTTTTTAATTTTTTTTGACTATTTTGCTACCTACTGGTCTATTCAAAACATTATAAATCTTATAATGAGCTTTTTCCTTCCCCTCCCTTTTCTAAACTGAACTGTATCGGATGTGTTAGGTAACCATCTCAATCTCAATTTAATCAAGTGACTGTGAGCTTGACTGAAATGTGGCTAGTCACATTTTCAGTGTCTTTAAAAGTGCCAAGAACTAACAATAACACCAGTGGTGTTTACTAATCCAGACTAATCTAATTCCCACTGGAATTTCTGACCGTTTGACTTTTGTTCCTCTGTCCCACTCTTGCACAAGGATGGAAGAGTTTTGTTGTCCCCCAGGAGAGCATTAACCTGGGCTAAACCTATGGGTGGATTCTCCATGCCAGTCTGCTAGTATCCAGATTAGACAGGCCGCTTTTCCCAGATGCAGCTGGTGAAAGGACGCCTCACCTCAGTTCACCAGGTTTATAGAGACTTCCTCAGTCCTGCTGAGGTAATATGTACTTTTGTGTGCCTCATGGACACTGATGGCAGAATCTGTTACAGATGAGTTTCGAACAGTGTTTGAAGTGAAACTAGTGACGTGAATCTCAGTGAATGCGTGTATAGTGTTCACCTCTAACCTTCACTAGTGGAAAGCAATTGCTTGATCTCTTCATCCTGAGGGCAGGAGTTTGCCATTATGTTAGCAAGATTTCATCACAAATATTTGAGTTTGTACTGTATTTCGGTGTTCACATTGCTCAACCTCAACATTAGGCAAAAAGTTAGCATTTTTTATGTGGGGGTTTTATCATTATTAATGTATAATTTATGTGGTACATTATTTGGGTAAGGCTTGTGTTAGGTGTGGGCGGTATGTCCAAAAGACATACCAGGAAATTACATAACTGGTAGTAATGTCTATATCTGGACTTTTCTAGTGACTGCTAATTTACACTACTGTATAAAAGTCTGAGGTCACTGAGTTTATATATATATATATATATATATATATATATATATATATATATATATATATATATATATATATATATAATTTTTTTTTTTTTTTTTTTTTTTAGCAAGAATATATTAAAGGTGCCATAGAACGTCTTTTCAAAAGATGTAATATAAGCCTAGGGTGTCCCCTGAATGTGTCTGTGAAGTTTCAGCTCAAAATACCCCATAGATTTTTTTTTTTATGAATTTTTTTAACTGCCTCTTCTGGGGCATCATTAACTATGCACCGATTCAGGCTGCGCGGCCCCTTTAAATCTCTCGCTCCCTGCCCTCCCGACCTCTTGACTATAAGTGCAGTTATACAGTGCATAAACGTAAGTTCCCATAACTAATATAACCCTCAAATGGATCTTTACAAGATGTTCGTCATTCATGCTGCAAAACCAGTCAAATATGTCGATTTTGGTCAAATTTGAGGTTGTCACAAAAATGAGTTCATTAAGCCCTTGTCTAGCAATCCAAATGCTTCAAATATCAATTAAACACCTAAAAGTATCTTTATTTGTATGTTTTCTGAGAGGAGTATCTTTCCTTTGACTATGAAAAATGCTGTTTTTCTCTGCTTGCTTCATAACTCCCGTTTCTCCTCAGCACTAGTTTGGTATCATTTTAAAGCGCAGCACCCCAACTTGTTTCAGATTCTTGCCATCAAAAATTCGCTATGAATATTCACAAATGAAATGTGATTTTCAAACTCATGCTGATGTAAACAAATCGATCTTACTTGCTCTGACTGACAGATCCAAATCGTGGACACAAAGACGCCTCAGACAGCGCGTGATTCCGATACACACATATAAAGTTTATACACAGAATTACAATAGGCCTATTTTAAAATATTGAAGTAAAATATTTTTTAAAAAAGTTGAATATATATTTTTCCTATGGATATTTGGTTTTGATGAGGTTTGTTTGCCAAATTAGGTGTTATTAACAGGGATTTTTAGGTATGGTTGCTAGGTGATTTTGTTTTGGAACCTTCAGAAAACTTTAACTTTGCTGACTCTATCGACTTCAAACAGTGATTTGTTCTCTGATTCCAACAAATCATACATAATTTTGAAGTTTTTTTAATTCGAGATTGTGAAAATAACAATAGCTCATTTTTGAAAATTTGCTCATTGTGACTCATTTTGCCAGCTCTGATCACGTATGCTTTCTGAAGGATGTGACTCTGAACCCTGAAGACTGGAGTAACGACTGCTGAATATACAGCTTTGCCATCACAGGAATAAATTACATACAGACTTCTTTCAAAAACATCTTATAGACCCCAAACTTTTAAACAGTAGTGTTTTTAACATGCACAAAAAAGGAAAAGAAAATTCCAATTACATAACTCAAATAGTTAATACATTATAACTATGACTGGATATGTTTAAGGCCGATGACACAGTGACTTATTTGGAAATTTGATGAAGCTTCAAATTTGAATTTTGAATGTTATCAGGCTTAGTGTGGGTGGTATATTTTTGTAGGCTTTTCCACCATTCTGACAAATCGGTCTATAAATGAGGACAGAAAGGTGGCCTGCACAGATGGTGGATGGATCTTTTTGTGCTGCGCATTAGCAGCATCCTTCTTGCACGGTTCCTTCTGTGCACCTTTTTTTCTTGACTAAAGATTGTGACACTAAATTTGTGGTCTCAGATCTTGTTTGGTAAGCTTTGCCCTGTCACACTAAGCACTATTGTGTGACTATTTTAGTCCTAATCCCCTATGTCTAATAAAACCAATTAGCTTAAGCCCGTCTTCACTGGCCTGTTTGTATTTGATCAGTAGAAGGCTTTGAACTAGGTTAGGAACATGCGAACAAAAAAGCCCTCCTGTTGGCCTCATCACAGACCGTAAACCAGATTTTCTTTACAGTAGCAGCTTATAATCATCCATACAGTGACAAGGTTCACCGCAAATATTTCAAAAACACTTTTATTGTACTGCAAAGGCCTTAAATCCCTGATATGAGTGTTTATGGTGTGTGGTTAAGTACTAAAGGCTCACTGATTGTTTTTAAAGCAGTGGCTTCAGTTGTTTGTTTAATTCATGCGCTCCGTAATATCATTTTACGCTATCGTATTGTACATCTGTGATTATCGTCTTCTGCACATGATGGCCATCTCTGCTTCCTGATTGTAGATGCGTCCACCTCACACTGCGCTTTTGTTTCAAAAACATATTGTTCATTAGCATAATTACCAGTGATGTCTAATGGTTGGCTTTTATAATCTGCTTCAGTGTCCATTTAGCATTATGCTAATGAGAGCGGCATGTGATTGTAGTAAGAGCGAAAGAGGGCAGCCATTCATCAGGACAGACCCCTTCTCAGCTTTGTCACCAGTGTGGTCTCAATACAGTGGACCCCTGTGGAAATCAACCAGCGCTTGTCACAAATAATCAGCATCACTGTAATTATTCTGTCATGTAGAGGAGTTACTTACTCCACTTGGACTTGTTCAGTAGGAAGCATTAATATTTAAATGTTACTTTAGTGAATAACCCGGTCATATAACCATGACAGACATTATTGATGAAGTCAAGGCACATTTTATGTGGGTCAGCTACAAAAAGAGAATTTTAGCAGCACGTTGATGCTCGTTTTTCCAATGCAATGAAAAAACATAGTGACCTGAGGATGTCAAGATCCAAAATGCATTGTAAAAATGACAAAAACACCATAAAAATAGTACTTGTGCTCAAAATACCATGTCTTCTGTAGAGATTTGAAAGCTTTGTGAGAAACAAATTGAAAAGTATGTGGTTTTGTTCACTAAAAAGTGCAATTGAGATTTGAGTGCTATGGTGAAAGATTTATATTGCTTTACAATAATAATAATAATAATTATTATTATTATTATTATTTTTTATTTTTTTTGAATGTCCTTTAAAATTTCTCCTTTTGTATTCCACTGAAGAGGAAGTCATACACAATTGAAAGAACATAAGAGAGTAAATTTGTGGGCAAACTCCTTTATATGTTAATCAATATGCTAATTAATCAATCAACGTTGTTCCCATGAGCTAGACGGGTCTTTAAAAACAAAAAAAACAAACAAAAAAAAAAAACAGACAAACTCTGACATCAGTTTTCCTTTTTTAATTCAATTGTGGGCCAACATCCTGAGGATGCAGCCTGAAATAGCATGATGATTTCTTCAGACGCCTTCAATGTGAGCTTTCAGGGTGGTATCACACGAATACTATGTAAACAGGAAAGTAAGGGCTGTGTTGACCAATTAGGTGAACAATTGGAAATGGGAGTAACGACTCTCTCAACAAACAACAAAATATAGTCATATCCAAACATAGTACAATGCCTTTGTTTTGCTTAGTTCTTCGAAGCAGTTTTATATAGTAAATAATTTTCTAGGACAAGATTACAAATTACATTTCCTAATCTAATTCATGACAAAGACATGATACTAAAAACTGAAATAAAATAAGCAGTCAATGTGTATCAGAAATTATTTGTCACACTGGCTGAAAAGTCGATCAGTAGGGTCAATAAGATTAATTTAATGAATCAATATATCTATTAAATGGTTCTCTCCTTGCGTGTTATTTTTATGTTGTGAAAAATATATAAAGGGGACCTATAATGCCCCTTTTACAAGATGTAATATAAGTGTCTGTTGTCCCCAGAATGTTTCTGTGAAGTTTGAGTTCAAAATATTCCACAGATAATTATTATTAAAGATTAATTATTGATAAAGATTATTATATCTTGTCAAATTTGTGATCAAAAACACGCCATTTTTGTGTGTCCCTTTAAATGCAAATGAGCTGCTTTTCCCAGATGCTTTCCAGAAGAGGGCGGAGCTTTAACAGCTCACACTTCGGTTGCTCAACAACAAAGCTGGAGAATCTCACGCAGCCAAAATGATGATTGTCAGTAACGGTGTTCAGCCTTATATTGTTCAAACTGGAGTCGCACACTGATGGAGAGACTCAGGATGATGTTACAACTTATAGAATGCATCTGTACATTTCTCAGCAGTTAGTGGATACATTTATGTTGCTGCTGTGGAGTTGATTCAACTCCTTGACTAGCATGTGCCGTCATGTTAATCTTTTTTGCAAATTTGGGGCCCTATAATACACCCGGCGCAATGCGACGCAAGGCGCAGCGCAAGTGTGTTTGCTAGTTTGCGTCCGGCGCCGTTCGCGTTTTCCCGTTCAGCGCCACGTCCTTAAATTAGTAAATGCATTTGCGCCAGTTAGTGCACCCATGGGCGTGCTGGTCTAAAAAAGAGGTGTGTTCAGGTGCATTGCCGGCGCATTGCTATTTTAAGGAGCTGAAAATAGACTGCGCCATAGACCAACTCAAACCTGGTCTAAAGTCTAAAGGCAGTGGCGCAATATTTTTTTGTTAGAGCGCATTGGTAGAAACTGCACCTCTGGGCACGTCCACAGTGTGCGTTGACTTTGCTTATTACACACAATGCGCATCACACAAATATGCCAAATATTAAAAACAAAAGGATTACAGTGTAAAAGAATATTATTGTGTAGGCTACATAAATATAAAAATGTAATGATGAATAGTCATTGTGTGCATTAGAATTAGGCTGAATTGAAAATGGGTATCCTATTACCAATAATGATGAACGAAACTGGCTAATTAATTGAACAATCTTGCCAATACACACACATATTAACTGACTGATCGAGCGGAGCTATTTGAAAGCCTGCATCCAACGCAGACGACTGAAAGATTGACTGGCCACTTAACAGGTAATTTCAGCAAAACATCACTCGTTGAACTCCTCAGTTGAATCGGTGTGTTTAATAAGTCAGTGTATTTTATAATGTTATATGTTATATAATATATAATTATATAATATATATAATGTTATATCCTGCTTGTCCCGTAGATGATCTGCTCGCGCGCTTTAACTTCGCGCACGAGCAGATCAGTTTCTTTGCTTGAAAAGCGTTCAGCTTTTCCACCAACAAATTCCGCCATGTAAATAGCAATCCGCCATGGCGCGAGAGTATCTCGCTCTTAAAGGGAAGGGGAGATGAGACACTGATTGGTTTATTGAACGTTACGCCCATTACTCATTAAGAGAATAGGGACAACCCATTTCAAAAATGCGCCCCGGCGCACGGACCGTTTTTCCGTCGTTAAAATAGCAAAAGTGGATTTGGACACGCCCTGAGTGCACCTGCGCCGTGCGCTTCACACTTTGCGTTTAGATCGTTAAAATAGGGCCCTTAGAATTAAATTTACCATTGTTTGTGAAGCAGTCCAGCGTAAAATGACGGAATGGTAACAACACTCTACTACAGGGATGGGCAACTGGCGGCCCGCCATGTCTTTAAATACCGCCCGCTGAACCACTCGGGTGATCAATTTTAAAACATTTGAAAAGTAAGTAATGGAAAGATTGCGTTCAGCTTATGATGTTAATACTAAATCAAACCAGGAGTGGTCGCTATTTTCCGCGATCCCCGTATTACTTACAGCGTAGGGTGTGAATATGTAGTAAACTAAAATTAGCAAAAATTTGCTTGGGCTGAGCGGCTAAGAATGGTAAGGAATAGTTTCAGTTGTATTTCTACTTGAGCCTGGTAACGTTACAACACGACACGATTACAAATCTTTTTTTGCCCAGAATTAGCCAACTGTGCTGAACAGCACTGCTAGAATGCGAGTGACGTCGCCACTTGGGATCGGTCACCCTTGCCTGGCTGCCAGTTTTATCCGTAGCTTGCTAAACATATTTGAGCAACGTGAACACAAATTAATCATACAATTAAAAGTCTCAAGTCTCAGCACAATTAAAAAATTAAATTTAACTGATAATCCTCCATAACGTGGCCAATATTTACATTGCATTTCGTGTGTAAACTATTGCGTTACCAAGGCAGCGACTGAAGAGCTCCGTTATCAGCCCACAGTGGAAAACGAAACCGTATCCGTACCGGCCGGCTCAGAACGGGATGGAACAGTAAAGCAAAGAGAACATTTGAAAGCGGCTAACAAAAAGTATGAAAGATACACATACACATGTGGCCTCAGAGTTGCACTTGTCTTAGATTTCAAAGGTAAAATGCATAGTCAACAAAACCTTTTTGCCAAATGAATGGCAGGAATGTATGCACTTAATTATGTTCTTACACATTTTTTTTTAAATAGTATTTTCATGGTAATATGTGGATGTGGATTATGGTAATGCCATATGGAACAACTATTTTAAAATAAGCACTTTTTAACGAGGCTGAGTTGAAAATGTTCTCTAGGTTTGTAATCAAAAATTGACTGTACATTTGTTTGTTGCAAATTTACAGAAAATGCCAGTGAGATGTTAATATTGTTAAGAAAGAAGTTAAAGGGATTAGGGATAGTTGACCCCCAAAAATTCTGTCATTATTTACTCACCCTCAGGTTCCAAACCTGTATAAATTTCTTTGTTCTGTTGAACACAAAGGAAGATATTTTGAAGAATGTGGGAAACTGAACAGTTCTGGGGCACCATTGACTTCAATAGTATTAGTCCCCAAAGCAACCTGGTTACAAACATTCTTCAAAATGTCTTCCTTTGGGTGAGTAGACAGAATTTTGATTTTTGGGTGAGCTATTCCTTTAATATTGCTTGTCAATAAGGAGAAAAAATGTTGGCCCTCGTCACTATCGAAGTTGCCCATCCCTACTCTACTACAACAAATCTTCCTCTTCATTAAAGCAGACCTTTTTAACAATATCTAGTGATGGCTGATTTAATAAAACTGCTTCTTGAAGCTTCGGAGCTTTACGAATCAAATCAGTGGATCGTAGTGCCACAGTCACGTGATTTCAGCAGTTTGGTGGTTTCATATGCGATCCGATTCAGAAAAACATTTTGTTTGTGACTTATACTGCATATACATGAGAATAGGTGAATGCTTGCAAAGGTGTGTGCTAATATATTCCTTTCTCTTTCCTGAACAATGTCCCATTGATACAGCATCTGGTAGTGCCACCACAGGCTGGTGTTACAGAAAAATAATACTGCCATTTAATACCTCATAAGCAAATTTTTTTCAGAGACTTGACCAGGCTTTTTTTTCCAAACAAAATACAGTATATTAGTTGTATGAACCATGATCTATTTGAAAGCAGCCTTTTCTGTCAATGCCCCTTTTTTTTTTTTTTTTTTTTTTTTTTTTAAGGATACGTTGCAGCAGGTCCAGGGTTTTCTTTCGCAAGTATTTTTCCAATTTATATTCTGTGCCTCACATTGTCTTCAAAGGAGGAACACTATGGACCCCACAGGCCTAAAATATGCAGCCAAAATACTCTGAATGCTCAGAAAAGAAGCTCTTTGTCTCTGAGTTCCCTAGCAACCAAGTGGACTAGAATGGCTGGAATAGAATCACCCTACAGAGGGAGAGACTTCAATTGATCCGCTATTGTCACTCGCTTTACACTGGCCAGTAGCGGTAGAGGTTTTTTTTTTTTCTTTGAGAGGTTGAGGGTGGGGGAGGAAGGGAAAGGAGCTCAGCTGAAAAGATTGGCTCAGAAATGGGCTGCAGACGCAACACTGTACGTAGCCCTTGGCTTTTAACTAAAACTCGCTCCCCCTCCACAGCCCGGGATGTGCTACATCATCAGATCTCAGCCAAGTAACGTTGTTCCGCCTGTGTCAGCATCGGTGATTGTTCATTAAATTGTCGGGGGAGAGAAAGAACAGTGTGCCCTTCCGTATCTCAAGCTCGTTTTATCCAATTAGCCCATCTGCTATTTGTTGATGAAGTTATGTGTCAGAAGAGCACAGCGATGATGGTGTCTGAAACGAAGGACCTTACAGCGCCCTTCCTGTTGTGGCTTATTTTGTGCAGAATCTTATTCTTTAGGGTCATGTTGGTTGTTGTAGGATTGTAGGATCATTTTGCTGACGTCTAAGAGCTAGTAGACTATAGAAATAGCCCAAAATGAAAATGTTATGTCATTTACTCACTGATTTTGTTCCCAGTGTTGTTATTGTTAACAAAAATGGTCCCACTTTATATTAGGTGGCCTTAACTACTATGTACTTGCATCAAGTAATAAGTACAATTGTATTGCAAAACACTTTTGCTGCTATTGAGGTTGGGTACAGGTAAGGTTAGGGACAGGTTTTGTGGTATGGTTAGGTTTAAGGGTGGGTTAAGGTGTAAGGGAAGGGTCAACGGTGTAATTATAAATGTAATTACAGAAATTAATTACAAATGTAATTACATGCAGTTATTTTTAAAATAAGTACAATGTAAAAACATGTATGTACACAATAAGTGCACTGTATCAAATGTAGAAGTGTAAGAAAATATTGATACACGTGAATATCGCAATATTATGTTTGGTGACACTATTGATTCTCAAAAACACTATCGATATTTTTTTCTAAAATTAGATCCTCTTTCTGAAAAAAACAAGAAATATCGCAATATACCGCCTTTCTTACAGTGTCACAATATATGTCAATATATCGTACCGCAAGCCCTGTACCGTGATACTTATCGTATCGCCAGATTCTTGGCAATACACAGCCCTAATCAAATGATTCATTTAAATGCAAGTACATAGTACTTAAGGACACCTTATATAAAGTGGGACCCAAAAAATATTAAAAATTGTTTTCCTTAATTGAAATAAAGCTGAAATATTGAAAAAATAAATGGTAGATTAACATGTAAAAAAGTGTTGTATTAAAATAATATTTAATTTAAAGTACTTATACTAAAACAAATACATTTTGAAATAAAATAAAGCTAAATATATTGAAAAAACCCTGAAAAACTAAAATGACAAAAGCACATAACAAAATGACTAAAACTTAAATTAAATTTAAATGAAAACTAAAAATAAAAGCTAATTCATAATATGTATAAATACTATCATATTATATATTAATAATGCTAAGATAACACTGGTTGTTCCATTATCTTATTAATTTCTTTCTTCATTAGGCAGAATGTCTAGAATGTTTGCTTTATAATAGCAAAGCCCCAAAAATGATAGAAAACAACAAAACAGTAATGAAATTTAGTCCATATGACTCGTTGTCTATATTTCAGATCTTTTGAAGTCATACAATAGCTTCACTTTAGTCAGTGAATACCGACTTATTATTTGCTCTTTTCCTCAAACGAAGCTTTGAAATAGCTTGGAATACAATACCTGACAGTACAGGTACAGTACTTTTATATTATTTTATTGTCTTTTTTTGGAGCTTAGCATAAATTTAATGTACTCTAGAAAGAAAATGATATGGGGTCAGAACAATATAAGTTATGCTTTGGGATTGAAAATGTTACTTCTCCTCTTTTTCAAGCAGATCTTGCCAAGATGAATCTTTGAAAACTGTTATATAATACAACAGGGATAGGAACAGAAATTTCTGAGTTTGACGCTGACGGAGCATGTGCAATTCTGTCTGGATGTTTGGCGTCGATCCCAGTCAAGGAGTGTAGTTGAGTGTTGGTTTTTAGAGGTGTCATTGTTTGAACTGTTTATGTGGGACTATCTATCAGTGTGGTTTCAAGGTGATTTGTGGTTTTGGGCCATTGGGAAAGATCGCTCTTTGTATTGCAGTGCCTTCTCATTGATGAAAGGGCACAGATAACGTCTGTCTTGCGTTATCTGGTCACAAGTTTTCCAGCGTCAATTCAATCCTTGTATTGCAGCAGCTAGAAAAATAGGTGTCGTAAACAGAAATGTGACCACATGACATTTGTATTGTTATGACATTTTATTGCCTGTCAGTCAGCTAATACACAATTATAGGACAAGGCTAAAGTTTTCTAACATATCAGACTGTGACATTGATTTCTATGCAATTTTATTTTACAGTTTATTATTGTTGTTATTATTATTATTATTATTATTATTATCATTATACCAGGTTTGTGTGCTGACATTCTCTCATTGCATGACATTTTATTAAAATCTCCTCATTTGAATTATTCTCCATCTTTCCCACCTCATCTGATCCAGCAAAGCTCCTGGAAACAGTGAAATAATAATGAAGGCAGCTAGTCATTGATGTAGTTCAAAAGAATGCTGGGAGCAGGAAGTCTCACTTTTGGAATGAACTGTTTTAACAGCACATCTCTTCCTCGCTGCTGCCGCCTCCTTGTTCTGCATTATTTAACGCGTATGTTCTGCTGTGTGATGATGGTGATGCTCACAGATGTCGGGCCCATTAATGAGACACTTTCTCTGCTGTTCTGATAAAGTTTGATATGGTTTTGATGGCAGAGGAACACTTTAATTATTTATTTTATTTTTTATATTTTAAAATAACCATCTGGTAGTACACATTTTTGGATGAGTCATTGAATTAAATGCTTTTTTTTTTTTTTGGTGGAAGGTACTTTTAATTACATTATTTTCTCCTTCATTTGAAAAATACATTGCAACATCAATTTAAAGGTGCCCTAAAATTTAATTTACATTGGCATAGTTAAATAACAAGAGTTCAGTACATGGAAATTACATACAGTGAGTCTCAAACACCATTGTTTCCTCCTTCTGTAAATCTCATTTGTTTAAAAGACCTCCGAAAAACAGGCGAATCTCAACATAACACTGACTGTTACGTTACAGTCGGGATCATTAATATGTACGCCCCCAATATTTGCATATGCCAGCTCATGTTCAAGGCATTACACAAGGGCAGCCAGTATTAACGTCTGGATGTGCACAGCTGAATCATCAGACTAGGTAAGCAAGCAAGAACAATAGCGAAAAATGGCAGATGGAGCAATAATAACTGACATGATCCATGATTACATGATATTTTTAGTGATATTTGTAAATTGTCTTTCTAAATGTTTTGTTAGCATGTTGCTAATGTACTGTTAAATGTGGTTAAAGTTACCATCGTTTATTACTGTATTCACAGTAGGGATGTCCAGATCCGATCACATGATCGGAAATCGGGCCCGATCATGTGGTTTCAGACTCGATCGGAATCGGACATTACCTCCCGATCAGGACTCGGATATATATGTATTAGGGGTGCAACGGTTCTCTGTAAAAAATCGAACCATACGGTTCTCCACTTACGGACCGCGCTTGCACTGCGGTCCATCTCGAATGACGACGCATCTATTGGTTAATATGGTTTGTTTAAAATAGCAACGTGGAATACAGACAGAGTTCAGATAATGTATGTTTCAGTCGATGGATGCGCAAAACGTTACAACAACGATAATCAGAAAGCGTGGACAAAACAGTCACTCTTTGTAAACTGTTAACTGCGAGTGCCGTCTGCTCTAATGTCCAGTCATTTACGCCGTCATCACCCGGGTGTTGACACACGTTGCACACGTTGCTGTCTGTATTTAAACTAACTCGTTTAAGCCTTGCTGATTTAAACCTTAAAGAACAAGACGCGAAAGAGAACTCGCACGCGCTGTGAGAAGATTTCTGTGCGCTCATCCGAAGCGCGCACACGCTTATTCCAGTCAGCGCGCAAATACTGAGTTCTCTTTCACGCCTTGCGCTTCGGCGGCCACATTCATACAAAAATTATGTCAACATGCCCGTCCTAGCGAGTATCCTAGCAAACATAGTCGGTTATGTCTTAAGTGAACGTATATTAGCCGAGAAAGACAGCGCATGTGGAACAGTAGGCTATATGTACTGGATCGTGCATGTCTTAAAGGGAAAACAACTATTCCTGCTGCCTGTATTTAATGTTAAATCAAACAACAAATAACAAAGAAATTACTCACTGCTCTTGACTGAATAGTTTTTGTAACTTCAATAATGATTAATCTTTATTTATTTTATACAGTAAAGATAATATGCAGTGATATTTTATATTTGATTACTATTTGAAAACCGAATACCTGAAAAACCTGAAAAGCACTGTTCCTGGATCTGTTTTTTTGCTCTTCTTTATTCTTTTTTATGTAGGCTATTAAGTATCGGATCGGGACTCGGTATCGGCAGATACTCAAAATCAAATGACTCGGACTCGGACTCGAGGGCAAAAAAACGTGATCGGGACATCCCTAATTCACAGAGACAAGAGCCGTCGCTATTTTCATTTTTAAACACTTGTAGTCTGTATAATGCACAAACACAACTTCATTCTTTATAAATCTCTCCAACAGTGTGTAATGTCAGCTTTAGCCTGTTAGCCACGGAGCACTATCAAACTCATTCAGAATCAAATGTAAACATCCAAATAAATACTTTACTCACATGATCCGACGCATGCATGACGAACATTTTGTAAAGATCCATTTGAGGGTTATATTAGCTGTGTGAACTTTGTAAATGCACTGTATTATAGTCGAGAGCTCGGGGGGCAGGGAGCCGCAGCGTGTTGAATCAACGGTGCGAATCATGATTCGGATCGCGTGTCAAACCGCCAAACTGCTGAAATCACGTGACTTTGGCACTCCGAACCGCTGATTCGACACGCTGATTCATAATGCTCCGAAGCTTCCTGAAGAAGTGTTTTGAAATCGGCCATTACTATATAAGTAGTTATTTAGTATTTTTGGCCCACTAAAAATATTTTTGTCGCTTTATAATATTAAGATAGAACCACTGAACTCACATGAACTGATTTAAATATGTTTTTAGTACCTTTATGGATCTTGAGAGAGGAAGTGTCATTGCTGGTTATGCAGGCCTGATGGAGCCATCTGATTTCAACAAAAATATCTTAATTTGCGTTCCGAAGATTAAAAAAGGTCTTACGGGTGTGAAACGGCATGAGGGTGAGAAATGAATGACAGAATTTTCAATTTTGGGTGAACTAACCCTTTAAAATAACATTGATGCATCCATATGCTGATTCATTAGATTATATTTTGTTGAAATTTCAGTTACTTTGTGCAGTTGCATTGTCCAATTTGAACAAATGATTCTTACGAACTGTTTCTTTTTAATGAGTCAGACAAAGCTTCTCAAAACAGACTATAACTTGCTCATGTTTTGAAGAAGACTGCTGTGCTCTGTATTAATGCATTAAGTACATTCGCTTCTCATTATGCCTCTAAGTTCTTTATCTTGACTTGTTTGGGATACATCCTGCTCTGTATTTTTCCTTTAACCCATTTTTCTTGGTTTCTTTCACATGAAGCATGTGTGTTATACAAAACAGTTTGCCCTCTAACAGCCACATGTGTAGTGTTCTGTCTCATCACCTGTCGTTTGCGTTGTCTTACAGTGGCAGGTTGATCACAAAGATTTAAAATTTTGGATACCGATTCCATAACTTCTTCCCTTTGCAACTTCATCCTTATGAATAATGCTGAAGCATCAGCATTAGACTGAGCATGTTTCACCACAGCTGTACAATAGTGTTTTTATCAGACGTAGTGTCCAGAGATGGCAGCTGTGTCAACTCTGTATCTCAGATCGACTCTTGACTCAACAACAATAAAGTGGACCGTCTCTGTTAATTATTCACACTTATTTGCAGCATGAATAATGCAGCCTCTGGCAGGACCAAGGGCCCCAGTCGCTAGCTCTGCACTAACGGCGTGTGAACAAACAGCTCGAAAGGTGTTGACTCGACAGCAGGAGGTGTTGGAGTAGAACTGAGACCCAGAATCGTCTGCCTTGTCATCACTTCCTGTTTTTGTCTTTCTAATTGGCCTTCGCGAGTTATTCGATTTAGTTTTCCCATTTGCTTTCAATCATTACTGCATGCTTCCAAAAGAATCGTTTCCTGCTGGTAGGTTTTGCTATTTTCATCTAATGTAAGGGGATGGATGCAAGCCAGATCAGTTTCAGGCAGCATGTGACGCGTCAGTGTGCCAGCTGCTCGGCTGTCAGAATAAATGCCTGCAGACTGCTGCAAAAGCACCTGCAAGTTTAATCACACATGCTACACAGAAAAGATGGCTGGTGGGTTTATTCCCCTGTGAATTACACATTGTGTCAGATGAGGACAGTGTGAGTTAAAGGGTATTTCTAATGTGATTGGATAGTGTGTGCAGAGGATTTTTTGAGATTTTTTTTCTTATTTTTGACTCCCACTCGATGTGCTGTGATGGCAATTTTCAGAAAATGCATTTAATTTATAATTTTATATAGAAACGGCTAATTTTGGTCAAACGGATAAAAACAAATCGGACCAAGCAAGATGACCAGAGACAACATTATTGGGTTACATCATGTCATTCACCGGTGAGAAAGCTTTACAGTACCGTGAGTAACAGTACTACAATAACGAACAATGTTTTAAAAATAAATTAGATTCAGCAAATGGATATGTTTGACATTTCTAATGTGACAGCTGATGGAAAACTAGCAGCATTGAGCACAAAATAAACCACATCACTGTTTATAACCAGAAAGGTTATATTTCAGCAAAAATACAATGTAAACATTGTCATAATATCAAGCGAAGGAACAACACAAAACTGATAAGAACGACACGCACAATACCCGCAGGGACGCTGAGGGTATTTTCATTGAAGGAGAAAACAAGACATTTTAAGGCCCCGGTATACTTCAAATGAATTTATTTTTTGTTCTTCGTTTAGGGGTAAAACGATGTTCGAAATGCATGACCAGCGATATACTGTAAACGAGCATCTGACGCCGCCCACACTGCTGTGAGCGACTGTTAGATGAATATGTAAATATGTGCTGTGCACTTTCTTCTCAGTAACAAAATAAACACAACAAAAATGAGAAAACAAGCATTTATTATAGAAAGCATAAGAAAAGCGTCTGATCATAACATGGGTATGTTAGCATGAGCTCTGCAAATTAGCACTCCAGTCACGTCACGTCTTCATATAGCACTTTATTCAATAGATTGCTTAAAGGTGCCCTAGAATTAAAAATTGAATTTACCTTGGCATAGTTAAATAACAAGAGTCTCAAACTCCATTGTTTCCTCCTTCTTATATAAATCTCATTTGTTTAAAATACCTCAGAAGAACAGGCAAATCTCAACATAACGACTGTTACGTAACAGTCGGGGTGTACGCCCCCAATATTTGCATATGCCAGCCCATGTTCCCAACATTATGAAAGGCATTACACAAGGGCAGGCAGTAACGTCTGGATCTGTGCACAGCTGAATCATCAGACTAGGTAAGCAAGCAAGGACAACAGCAAAAAATGGCAGATGGGGCAATAATAACTGACATGATCCATGGTATCATGATATTTTTAGTTATATTTGTAAATTGTCTTTCTAAATGTTTCGTTAGCATGTTGCTAATGTAGGCTACTGTTGGTTAAAGTTACCATAGTTTATTACTGTATTCACAGAGACAAGAGCCGTCGCTATTTTTATTTTTAAACACTTGCAGTCTGTATAATTCATAAATACAACTTCATTCTTTATAAATCTCTCCAACAGTGTGTAATGTTAGCTTTAGCCACGGAGCACTATCAAACTAGTTCAGAATCAAATATAAACACCCAAATAAATACTATACTCACATGATCCGAAGCATGCATGCAGCATACATGACGAACATCTTGTAAAGATCCATTTGAGGGTTATATTAGCTGTGTGAACTTTGTAAATGCACTGTATTATAGAGTCGCGAGCTCGATGGGCAGGGAGCATGAGATTTAAAGGGCCAGCAGCCCCTGAATCGGTGCATAGTTAATGATGCCCCAAAATAGGCAGTTAAAAAAATAATTTAAAAAAATTAATGGAGTATTTTGAGCTGAAACTTCAGACACATTCAGGGGAGACCTTAGACTTATGTTACAGCTTGTAAAAGCACAACTTCATTTTGTACTATAAAGCAGCTATCCAGTGTGTTCATGTTTTCATCTGCAGAGATCTTACCTCATCGAACTCAAACACACAAAATGAGTCAGAGAAGCGTCCCACGCCAGAGAAGGCGGAGCCTCAGCGCAAACCTCCTTTTACGTTATCGTCACTGACCAATGGTAGTACGAAGGTGTTTTGCAGCTGGAGCAAACTTTTCCTGAAAGTTCGCTTTGGCAAGCCGTTTTGAACTTCCAAAAAAAACACAAAACAAACTTCGTTTTGGCCTGATTTTGTTTGAAATGACGTCACATCAGTTCGTTCTTCGATTTCGTTTGAAGTATACCGGGGCCTTTACTCATTGTTTGTAGAAAGACTCAAAAACAAATGCTCGAAACATCTGGTGGTGGTGGCCTTACAATCCATGCACCAAAGGTGTAGATGTTGTAGTTTGCTCGTAACTTTGAAAACATAATAGTTCCCTATTAGACGCTGGTGCTGCTATTGTTGAGCTAATTCGTAAAGGCACACAAAAACTGCATATGCTACATTATGCGTTACTATCAAATCACATCAAAATCAAATAGCATCTACCTGTCCAAAAGAAATACTTCAACTATGGCATAGTGTTGTCACGATACCAAAATTTTGACTTCGATACGTTACCTAACTTAAATATCACAATACCGATACTTAAACGATACTATGGCAAAAACCTAAAACAGCAGGAAAAGTAAATAAATAGCATATGACAGAACTTCTTTCTTCACCATTGTGCAGGCTGATAATTCTGGATTTGAGCTTTATTGCCATGAAGTTAGAGTTAGATTTAATATAATTTTTAAAGTTTATTATTTTCATGCTCAATAAAATTGTAAATTATTTGCCGTTATGCTTATTTGCTGTTTTTTTTTTTTTGATACATGTAGGTGTTTTTGACAGTTTGTAAGATTGTAAAAATTAGATTACTGTAAATACTTAGAGCAATGTTATTAAAGCATAAATTGGTTTAAAATAACTGTATATACCTTTCACATATTTATGTATTTTTAAATTAATTTTATTTTTGCAACCAGATTACTTATACAACTTAGACTCAATAATACACCTCTGCGGAGTTCTGCTTGCACTAGTAAAATAAATAAAAAAACACTAATTTAATGTTTGAGAGCATAAACATAATGCTGGTATCACATTCACTAACCTGTCGCTCTTTAAATTCTTTGTATAAATCGGGATGTTTGTCGGCAAGATGCTTTTGACTCCCTTCGCTTGCGTTATTTTGTAACATCTTTTGCAGACGGGCTTTGTGGTGTCCGTGGGCTTGCCCTGACTGTCGGCAATATAAGCAAAATAATGCCATATTTCGCTTCGTGCATCTGCTTTCTCAAAAATTCGTGGACGGTCTGCAAGAGCACCTGTATTTGCAACTATACCTCTCGTTCCGTCACCATAAAAGCCGTTACGCAGTTGAGAGGAATAAACACGCACTCAATGTGCCTTTGAAGCAGCGCGCTGAACGCACACTGCCCCCTGCTGTCGCACTTTAGGAAATACAGCTGCCACTCAAAGTACCGGTACTAATAAAATGAAGAACCGGACCATTTTTAAAAGCAGGGTATCGCGATACCTTTCTAGTACCGGTATATCGTGCAACACTACTATGGCATCATCTTTCAGACCCTTTGACTCCCGCAGTTGTCTCCAGCATGGAAAAGCAAGGCCGATATTAATTCGCTTTAGCTCTCTAGCCCTTTCTAAGATGGTCTTTCTTTTGGTTGATACTTTTCCAGTGCCAGGAAAGTTACGTGCTGTTTGCCTGTCATTCTCGCACTGACTCTGCACCACGTACAAGAAACACGCTGACGACGTATGATGTCTGCGGGAACAGGCTGGTATATGCAAAAACACGTTGACCGTCAGGGAACAGATGCTTTCGGGCCGAACGCAATGATTGAACTAACATTTTACTGTCCTACGCCTTCCACAGTTGATATATTCATAACAATACATTTAGACCGCTTAACATAGTGATTTCTACCAGAATATGAGGATAAAGACAATCTCCTATTGCACCTTTTTAAGGCTGAGTAAATCATGGGATAATATTCATTTTTCGGTGAGCTAACCCTTTAAAGCAGCAGTGGAGTCTGGAGTGTGTCTTTTTTTGTCCGCTTGATGCGACTCTCTGTGCTTTTGTTCTTATAGGATTACAGCTGCCAGTTAAAGACATGATGCTAAGCCATTCACATGCTCCAAGCCTTTCTCTTTCTGAGCTGCGTTTGACTACATCCATCTATGTTAGGTTGTAACAATGACAATTTAAGCTGTCTAGCATCTGATACACACTGGGGACCGTATTGAGGAAATATTAAATGTCACCAGATCAATGAACTGTTCAAATGTAGCCTGCATCAAGTGTTCTTGAATAAAAAAATACAATAGTACAATAGGTTTGTTGACACTGTTATTCTTCCTACAGTCTTTATTGTTAGTTATATTTTGAACGTTTAGCGGACAGTGGCCCGTAACCGTATCCAGTGTTGGGACTGAGCCGGCTGTCTGCAAATGTATATTCAGTTGCTAATGCTAGTGACCTTGTTTTTGTTTGCAAAGACTCCACCTGGTGCTATGTGCTGTTCTACGGATAAAAATACCCTTAAGGGCCACACTGTCAATAGGGTCTCAAGGACAGTGCGGAGCGAGCACAGTTGGCACGGGAACACAATGACACGCACTCTTAAATGCCACAGTGAGTGATCTATAGATTGGCACATGCCCTCGTGGTAGTTATACTGCTGACCTGGCTTAACAATGTATGCTGGAGACCTCGCATTAACATAGCTGTCTGTTCATGAAGACGTGCCACATATCCCTTTGTTCTAATGCTTTGCGGTATATTTTTGCAATGCATTGCAGAGTGATTTCTCTCTTGGATGCAGTACAGGGAATGTTGCCACACTTCTTGAGATAGACAAATAGCAGTAACACCCTCTTTAGAGAGCCATGCATGACCTCACAGGTCACTTTGGCTGTCTAGTTGACGAATCACTTGAGGCTAATTAAAATGTGCAGACACCTTTTTTTTGTGGTCTGCCTGAATCTGTTTGCTTCCCTTGCTAATTGTTTGGCATTTTTGTCTTGATGTGCTTCAACTCACCCATATAAGCCTTTATTTATTAATTTAGACACATTTTTATACCTTTATCATAATTTTCTAAAAATGTCAAGGTTGCAAAAATAAATGTAGAGGGAGACCGGGGAGTTTTGTAACAGGGGGTCAGTTGTAACTGTCAGTTTAAAAGATCTGTGGTGATGCCATCAATATCATACACTACCATCACCTTTTTGAGCTCACAGGAGAAGTGAGCTCAAAAACTATGACTAACTGTGACTATGAGCAACATTGATTTTTTTTTTTATTAAAAAAAAAATGATTTTCAGGCAGGAAAGTAATTATTTCATTTTATTTTTTTGCCTAAGCAATCATTGTATTGTAGATGCAATTATTTGACTTACATAAACTGTTACTAGGGCTGTGACGATGGCAAATTTTTACTACCGCGGTGGTAAGTGAATGCGATCATCCTTTCCTCTTTACTACTGTACAGAACGAAATTAAAAATTGGAAAAAAAATAAAAAAAATAAAAAAATAAATAAATAAATATTTATTATATATTATATATATATATATATGTGTGTGTATATGTTGAAAGATACAGTAGCTTACTGAAATCTGTATCACGTCAGTTCAATCAGTGTTGCAAACAATGTCACGTAACAATATATCTCAGAAAATTCGTTGGCCATAAACTCATAGTCGGCAAGAAAAATAACAAAACTTAATTATGTAAGTAAGCATAGGTAACTTTATTACTTTAAAACTGACTTAAACTAGGGTGCTCCCATGTGTGCAATCAAGCGCATCATTTTCATTTTATTCTGGAGACTGAACTCGCACTCTGCTGCCACACTGGAGCACACTCACCACCTACTGGACAGGGGTGGGAATTACAGTTACAAGCTACATGATCTGTCAAAATGAAAAACGGGCTGCAGATTTTTTCCGTCACTGCTAAAAAAAAATTCTATCAAAGATGCCAAATTTTCGGTTAGCGCGATCTCTGAGTTATATAAATATATATTATATATGATGTCACACTACCGCCGGTGACACTCCACGACTGCGGTGGCAACTTCACCACAGCGGTGGCGCGGTTGTCATGCCTACCGTCACAGCCCTAACTGTTACTCTAGTTTAAAGGTCCAATATGTACTATTTTCTGTCCGCTAGAGGTTGCTGAGGCCTATTCAAAGCAAAGGTGTAGCCTGATGACGCCAAGTTTTAGCACGGAATCTTGGGGCATGTGGTCTTCACCTCAACGGCTGGTGGAAAAGAATTGGGATAAGACTCGGGAAGAAATCATGTTCATGGATGTGATTATTAACGTTACTGTATTATGAAGCAGAGCAGGACAGAGTGTTTTGGGAGCTGAGCGAGGCCGCTGGAGCGGTTGCGCAAAACACGCCGCGAGCAGGGGAATGTTTATTATGCCACAGTCGCCGGCACCACTTCCGCTTTTCCAGTCATGATTATGATTATTTGAGTGTTTTGAATATTATGTTATGTTACTCTATGCGTTCGCTCAGCGGCTGCTGTGAGACAATTGTGGCACACTGCAGTACGCTAGATCGATTTTTAGAATATCATATTAAATGCTGGATGGCTTGTGTTGATAAATGTCATGCAATTAATTTTAAAACATATTGTATGATGGAGGAAATGCTGTATTACTGTTATTAAACTGCATCTGATTATGCTATGCTTCTCTGAGGCATAGTAAAGTATGGTACTCGCAAAAAATCAAGAACATTTAGATTTAAACAATAACTTTAATCTTGTTGAGCTATATATCAATAATTAGTTTTCTGTGTATAAATATATCAAAACATATTTTACTGAAAAATTCTTACATATTGCACCTTTTAATTAGATGCTTTGCATTTATGCTAATTTCAAACCCACAGGCGCATTAAGGGATTTATGTGTAGAATGTGTTTTTATCAAAGTATATGTGCATGTCTTTTTATCAGATAAAATCATTATCCGCCTCAATTGTGTGCATACGTTTTTGTGCACATTTTTAGAATTTATTCACATCTTGGCGTTTCCATCAATATTTTCTTTTTTTTTTCTTTTAATGTAAAATCACAAAATCCACATGAAAATAGGTGGATGGCAACATAGCTAGTGACTAAATGTGACAAGAATACAGTACACACACAACTACTCACACAAACACACACAACAGCTATACAGCTATTTTTGTGCTAAATTTAATGTCCTAAAAGAAATACAATATGGTGTTTTTGGCACTTTAAATGGTTCCCTTTATTCAAAAGTGATTATTCTTTGTTCTGCAATAAAGTTCTTGCATAAATTAGATAGTATTTCAGCAAATCCTCTCTCATTGTTACATCTATCCCTAGACTAGACCAAAGACTATCAGTGATCTGGAAGCTTTTTCAAGCGAGGGATGGGCAAAGATTCCAGTAGAGAGGTGACAGAAGCTTCTAAGCACTACAGGCAACATTTATTGGAGGTTATAAAGAAAAGATTCTGCACAAAATTTGACTTTTGGGGGGGTTGAATAATTTTTGATACATTTTGATATATAATAAAATAACTATCATTTTTATATTATAAATAATATGTATTATGCTTGTCTGTGTGTCTTCTAAAACAGTATTGATAAATAGTGCTGACTGAGAGATAAACTTTTATATATCTTGCTTTCATAAACAAGACCCTCATTTCATCATGTGTTTATAATCCCAGGAATCTCGATCACTCCTCACAGCCACAAGCTCTGTCATGGGATCTGTGGCCAACGGGCCCCCTGCCTCCATTTCCTAGATCCATGACAGAAAGAGGTCAGTTTTAGTGCTCAGCACGGGTCAAGGCTGACCTTTAGGACATGCACCATGTGTCCTCCTTGGTTTAACAAGTATCCTGAAAAAAATGTATCATGGTTTACACAAAATTACTAAACAGTGCAACTGTTTTCAACTGATAATAAGCACTAAATCAGTATATTAGAATGATTTCTGAAGGATCATGTGACACTGAAAACTGGAGTAATGATGCTGAAAATTCAGCTTTGCATCACAGGAATAAGTTAAAGTATATTAAAATAGAGTAAAACAGCCATTTTAAATTGTAATATTATTTCACAATTACTGTTTTACTGCCTACAGTCAGAATTTGAAGACACTGTAGGCGTGCTCCTGGCAGAGAAGTTGTTTCAAAATGTAGGCGGCATAGATACCCTCTTTTTGACAAATTCTAAGGCAGAGAAGGCAATACCAGACAGCTCTCAGTGGAAAAAACCCATCCAAGTTGGCCGACTAATCGAGACAAATGTGGTTTATACATATAAAACATTCAGTACTGAAAAGTGTTGATAAAAACGAATGTTTAATTAAAAATGCACTAACCAGTATTTGAGTGTGCTATGAATTTTTATGCATATTAGAGTATTAGTACATAAGTATTCATTTTTTTTTGTCTCTTATGCTAACTAAGGCTGTATTTATTTGATCAAAATACAGTAAAACGGTAATATTGTGAAATATTATTACAATTTAAAAGAACTGTTCTCAATGTCAATATATTTAAGTGTAATTTATTAATGTGATGGCAAAGCTGCATTTTCAGCATCATTACTCCAGTCTTCAGTGTCACATGATCCTTCAGAAATCATAATATTCTGATTTGATTCTCAAGAAACATTACTTCTCATTAATGTTGAAAACAGTTGTGCAGCTTAATATTTTTGTGGAAACCATGATACTTTGATGAATAGAAAAAAATAAATAAAAGTTTAAGAGAACAGCATTAACTGGAAATAAAAATATTTTGTAACTTTATAAGTGTAGTTACTATCAATTTTAATCAATTTAATAAATTCTTGCTGAATAAAAATATAATTTTTATGAAACAAAATCTTTCTGACCCAAATGTTTCAATGGTAGTGTATGTTTTTTAGGGTAATTAGAGATCATGGTGTTAGCTTAGCAAGATGCTAACAGCAACATCTTTTGAAATCAATTATAAGTTGATGTTATTAGATTTTAAAATCAGTTATCATGCTGTTTTTAAAAGTGGCTTATGACCTTTTTGCCTGGTTTGATATACCTTTGCCTGAGTTTTGTCAACAACACCATTGTGATGGACCACTATCTACTCCATTTAAGTGTCCCTATTTATGGTCATCATTATATATAAAGGGCATATCATTAAGAACTCGTTGATTATGTCTGCCTAGCTCACTTTTCTCTTTGTATGTGGTGTCTAGATTTTGATTAAACTATTCAGATAGCCGACAAACCACTCGTCTGCTCTGTTTGGGGACTCTTAAGGCTAGTTACCCTGCCAACAATGCAATTCAGCTTAATGTTGAGATGATTGTCCTCATCAGACTGATGGTTTTTAGATGCCACCTGTTCAGGCAGCTGATTCCAGCACGGTTTATTGCAATAAAGGGAAATTATTGACTCTGATCATGTAGATACTTAGACTGCCGGTTGCCATAGTCACTGTGATGCCTTGAGTGGAATGTGAAGAGCCTCTTGACCCATTCAAGATGCATAGTAATGGGTTGTGTTCAAGATGTTGGGAGACAGTGCAGAGAAGAGGCAAAGCAGCAAAACACTTCAGTTTATTTCTGCAGTCACTATAGGAAGGCCAGCATACAGGCTATAACAGAATATGTGTACAAACAGCTGCAGTGTGCTGGCACTGCACAATGGCATCAGATAGCACATGGTAAAATATTACCATATTAAAATAAAACCCTGCTATTTTTACAGGGAGTTACTTATATAATTTGCTGTGTTGAGCTAGTTTTGCTGATCTTCTGATTTTCACTTGCAACAATAAAGTAGTTCACCCATAAATTCTAAATAATTATTGTCATGTTATTATTTATTCATGTTGTTCCAAACCAGCCTGACTTTCTTCCATGGAACTCAAAAAGAGAAATTTTGAATAATGTGGTGTTCTTCTGAAGCTATACAGTGCTAGAGCTTAATTTTAAAGTTAAGAATTTAATATATATTTTTTAAATTTTTATTTTATATTTTTCTTCTGAAGTATAACTGAACACAGTATAACTTACTATTTACTATAAAATTTGTTTTATTTAAATAGATTTTATTGCCATTTTTCTATTTTATTAGTACATTAATTTAATAATAAATTTTTTTATAAATTAATAAAAATGTGACCACCTCATCTAACATGTTTCCAGAGCAAGAATGCTTCCAAATTGTTTGTCTACACTAAAAGTAAAAATGACACAAAACAACCATTGAGAACATATTTGATAATTAATAAAGAATTTTATAAAATGGTTCTGTCCTTGATTCTGATTGGTCAATAGCTGTTTTATTCACAATAAAACACGGCTATGACCGCTTCACCCAATGGTTCTGTGTATCACTACACAACACCCTTAGCCAACCACTCTTAGCAACATAAACTGTGTTCTCAATTGATATTGTTCATTGAAGCTTATTGTATTATGTAGAAGAGTGTTGTGAGAAAGAGATCGAGTGAGCGAGTTTATTACCTGCATTCAGATTTAGCATTTTCCTTCAGGTCAGTCATATGTTCATAATAAAAAAATCTGTTTAAATGTCTGATGTATTATCTTGTCCTTTTAACAGTTAAGGGGTTTTCCCGTGACTGACAGCGCTAGTCAAAGCATTTTTCAGTTGCGTCTTGTTCACAACAGTTCAGTCTTTTCAATGTAAAAGTATTCGCTACTGACTGACACACTCATAAAGACAGTCTTTGCCGCCATCTAATGGTTTAATAATGTAACTTCTGTTGCTGTTCACGGTCAGGGACTATTTTTTTTTTGGCGAAAGGAAGGCTTTAGTGAAAGTTTACTTCATGAAAATTGCATTGATACATATTTTTGGCTTTAATATTTGTATTGTGTGGTAACTGTTTTATAAAAGCAAAAGGGTAATCGAGGCTAGTGCTGTACCATGAATAAGTCACAGCTGAAGGGGTTGCAGGCACTCTTCACGTCGTGCCTAACAACACCCTTCAGCCGTGACTTATTCATGATACAGCACAGCCTCTCATACCTTATTGCTTACATATGGAGTGTTATATTGAAGGAATTATTTCCTTCAGATGAATGTGGTTGTCACTCCAGTAAATAACTGAACTGTGTGTGAACGTAACCATAAAAAGGACTAAAATACAGGAATAACAACTGTATTCTGCTGCTGTGAACGTGGATGGCCATAATCTCTCTTTTGTTGTACATCTCAAATTTGCTATATTATAGCTGAGATTCTTTTGTGGAGTGTGCAGAACATTTAAAATAAGCTGTACAGGTACAGTCTCATGGCTTTGTTCATTGAGTTTCGCAAAGGCTTTAGTCAGGGCTGCTGTCAAACAACTACTGTTGTTTGCATAACTCACCGGTCTCATCATTACTACTCTACCTGGTCTCAGTGGTATTTGTCGCTCAGCTTGTTACCACGGCACCCACTGACTCTCACGAGAGTTGCGTAACCACCAAAGGCTGAATGCCCTGGGCTTCACATTTTGTGTTTGACCAATCACAAAACACAATGGTCTCATTGTCACTAAGCACTCAGGGTGGAAGCAGTCACAATGCAGAAAGAGAGGACAGAGTGATCGCGTAAACTTAGTTGCGTTTAACTGTGAACCTGGCATCTGTTGGAAAACTGTGCCAGAGGCTTAGCCTTTTGTAAAATAAAGAAAACTGGATAAAAAAAGAAAAAAAAAAAAGAAAAAAAAAAAAAAGTAGTGGATATTGCAGTAGTAATATTCCTCCAGATTCTCAGTTCACAGTACTTGGTAAACAGTGCCCACGATGTGTGAATGATTCAGACCCAGCATCAAGACGGTTTGTTATTATGGCAATAGTAAGATATGTTCTTTTTTTCCCCATGCCAATATTGATAAAAAAAATTAAAAAAAAGACTTTTTTTTTTGTAATGCTACCACTTCCATTTTGTTAAATATTGCTAATGCTGAAAGCTGTTAATCTTAAATCTCATTGTAAAAAATACCAATGTTATATTAGCATTAAATACCTTTTATAGTTTTATTGTACTTTTTTCAATTTTTACTTAAACTTGCTTTTGGCAACATTTTCTAATTTTCATGACATTTTGTCAGCCTGTCTTTTTTTTTTAAATCTAAAATTTATATTTTATTTTATTTCAGATTTAATTTAACAAAATTATATTTAATATTTTAGTTTACAATAACGACACTACAATACTTTATATGCTGAAGTATTTCATTTTGGTTTTCAGTTTCTGTTTTAAAGTTTAGTTCATTTTAAAGCTTAAAGTTTGAAGATTTTGAAAGCAATACAGTCTTAGAAAACGGATGGATGGATGGATGGATAGATAGACAGACAGACAGACAGACAGACATTGCTAGCATGTTTTAACATTATCATGCTTGTATCTTGCTAACATGTTTCTAAGGGTGCTTTCACACTTGGTTCGATTGCCTGGACCGAACCCGAGTTCGATTGCTCCCCCCTCCCCCTGCCCCCACTGGACTGTGTTCACATTGGGTCCGACCCGCGGTTCGTTTAAAATGGGTGGTCTGGGGTGCGGTTCAAGTGAACTCCGGTACGGTTCGCTTCTGATGTGAATGCAAACGTACCAAATTGCGGAAGTGAGCCGCTATTAACGCCGTATTATTTGATGATAATGTGTGTTTGTTTGTGTTTCACTCACTTTCCCAACGAGCGTGACTTACGTGCTGCAAGCAGAGAGCTGTAGTGTAACGTTCGTATTTCTGCTCACCTTCAGCGTTCTACATTCGCGACAGACAGACGCAAGAGACGTTATGAACAAAACCAACGGTTCAAAAACAAAAAATATAAAAGTGAGGAGAGCAATGTTATGCTTTTTGCCGCCTTCTCCTGCTCCATCGTTACTAAGCAACATAGTAAACAGCTGCTGGTTTGATGACGCAAACGAACCGCGGGTCGGACCCAAATAATATAATGTGAACACAGTCCAGTGGGGACAGGGGGAGGGGGGAGTAACCGAACTCGGGTTCGGTCCAGGCAATCGAACCAAGTGTGAAAGCACCCTAACAAGATATAGCATGAATTAGCACAGTGCTAGCATGTTTAGCATGTTGTTAGCCTGATTTAGCACAATTTTAGCGTGAATTAACACATAGCAATGTTGCAAACTTAAAATAATTCATCAAAATTTAAGTTCTGCTGTAAATCAGGTCTAAAAACACAATACAACACAAAAGAGGGGGAAATGTTAACTGACAGTATGGTGGTTCTTTCACTTTTAGAGTGAACTTAGCTAAATGTTAATTTCAGCAGATTGAATTTGGATCTTTTATCACATGTATAACTGACCAAAAATAGCAAAGATCTGATTTATGTCAACATTCTCTTCTCATATAAAGATAATGCAAGTTCATTGTTTCAAAACTGTGTATTCTCATTGTGTTTAGAGCAAAGTTGTAGTGGACTCATTATGAACTTCTGGCAGAGAGAGAGCATAAAGGAGTGAAAACTCCTCATGGGGACACTGGGACTGAAAAAAATGGGGTTCTGCACATTCTTTCCATGTTGAATTTAGAAGTAGCCTAATATTTGAGGGGGAAAAAAGAAAGCCACAGTGTTCTGGTAGAGCTTCATTCCAGCCAGTTGTGGCGCTAAAAAGTGCAGAAAGAGCTGGACATGAATCAGTGAAATCTTACACCAGCATGACATCTAGTGGTCTATTTGTGTAGTGCATGCCAGCTAAAAGGTCCTTTGTCATTGTCACAGCCTTATTGTTCTTTTTTTTTTTTTTTTTTGCAAGCATCACTATTACTATTGCTCATATTTAGGTTTATAGATTTTAACAAACCTCTAAGCATTAAATGTAATGTGTAACACGCCATTTGTGCTACTGCATATACTCAAATGAAAATAAAATGGTTAAATAAATATATAGATAAAAAAAAAATCTAGCAAGCACAAAATGCTTGTTTGTTTGTTGATTTTTTTTTTTACCTTCATATATTGTATTCTTACTATATACTATATAGCCTTATATAGAATTAATATATACATTTTTTTTTTTTTTTTTTTTCAAAAATTTTAATACACTCTGCATTGTTTTTCTGTTAACTATTTCTTCATGCCATGTACTGCTAGTAACAGCAGGGGGTGACAAACCATCATTTAATCGATTTTATTTTCATCAGCCTCTATTGACAATGCAAAAGATGGAGGTTACCATTTTATTCCAGTAGCCTACAGTTTGTCCATGTGACCTTGCCCTCTGTAACCTTAGAGTAAACTTATGGTTGCCTGCCCTCCAACAAACATAGGGCCTACAAGATGACATTTATAGGGATAGTTTACCCAAAAATGTAAATTCTGTCATCATTTACTCACGCTCAAATTGTTCTAAAACTGTATGTGTTTCTTTGTTCTGTTGAACACAAAAGATATTTTGAAGAATGATGGTAACCAAACAATTGCTGTCTGGTACCCATTGACTTCCACAGTATTTATATCATACTATGGATGTCAGTGGGGGGACCAGTTTATTCTTAGGGTCAGCACTCTGCTTTCATCTTGTCTGTACCCTCATCCCCTGCGTCTTGCCATGTTTACAAACAAATGACCAAAAATACTATATCCTTTTCTGGCCCAATCTCACCTGACCAGTACAGTTTTCTCTTATTCATTCTTATTTATCGATCATTCACATAGTCTTAATAGGAAAACACAAGGGGTGGAGGACTGGAGGTTTACTTGTGCTATATCAAAAGGCAAATGTTTGGCAAGCTGTGTGTTTGCATTTGTGTTCTATGTCACACAGGGTCTCTCAGTTCATAATCAAGTGAGTCTGTGTGCGAACACAGAACCTCTTTTGTCCTCTTCGCTATCCTAGCATGCCTTTGTGAGTACAAAGGCGGCCCAGTTCTGGCATCAGTGCTCTTTTGCATGTGGAAGGGGACAGGGTGCGCTGCTCAGCTACATGGACACTGTGACTGGTTTGTCTGCAGAACCACTTGTAGATAGAGCAAGACTATCTCTGGTGAAAGGACCTGTTTAGGGACCTGAGACTATTTGTTTAGAAGTGTCTTGCCAAGCCTTTTTGCACTGTACACCTATAAATGAGATTTCGTTGATATCAAAAACAGTTTCAGAATGAGCCACAGGAATGGATACAAGAGGAAGTGTTAAAATAGATATAGATGAGATGGAGGCAATTGTAACTCTTAATTGCTTTAATCACAAATGAGTGTAAACTACAGTCAGTTTGAGATGATGGTTAGTGTAATTTATTTTTACAATCACTCTGACTACTTAAAAAGAAAAATTGATCTAATCTTTTACATTGTAGTCAGTTACATTTACACTTAGTTACATTACGCATATAAATGCTTCTTGTAACAAAAGATCATTGTCTAGACATGCAGTAGTCTGTGAGTTTTAAAAAACATGCTCCTGGTCTTCGATATATTTTTATATAGAAATTTCTTGTGTTTGTTTTGTAACTGCATTTCTCCATTTGTTTTGAAGCCATTTTCTCTACCACCCTTTTGATTATGAAAAAAATGTCATCTCATCCTGTGCTGAGAATTCTGGGACAGTATGTGCTTTTTTACAGATGAATAGTCTTTGATCTTTTCTCATCCTTTCTTTTTTTACCTGCAGGACCTGGAGATTGTATATTCCTACTTGCATGGAATGGAGGCGCTGTCCAATCTTCGGGAACACCAATTGAGGTAAAACTGAATTAAGGATTTGATCAATGGGTGGGGAAAAATGCGCAAATGTTTTTTCAGGTCAAGCAGGTGGTGGATGCTGGGTTATACATACTGATAGACTATTGTGTGTATGTATGTTTGTATGCATGCATATATATATATCTCTCCAAGCAAATTACAAACCAAACTCATTCTGAAGTGTTCTCTTTAATTACAACCCCAAATCCGGAAATGTTGGGATGTTTTTTAAATTTGAATAAAATGAAAACTAAAAGACTTATAAATCACATGAGCCAATATTTTATTCCCAATAGAACATAGATAACATAACAAATGTTTAAACTGAGACATTTTACAATTTTATGCACAAAATGAGCTCATTTCAAATTTGATGCCTGCTACAGGTCTCAAAATAGTTGGGACAGGCCATGTTTACCATGGTGTAGCATCTCCTCTTTTCAAAACAGTTTGAAGACGTCTGGGCATTGAAGTTAATATGAGTTTCTGGAGTTTTGCTGTTGGAATTTGGTCCCATTCTTGCCTGATACAGGTTTCCAGCTGCTGAAGAGTTTGTGGTCCTCTTTGACGTATTTTTCGTTTAATGATGTGCCAAATGTTCTCTATAGGTGAAAGATCTGGACTGCAGGCAGGCTAATTCAGCACCCGCACTCTTCTATGTCAAAGCCATGCTGTTGTAATAGCTGAAGTATGTGGTTTTGCATTGTCCTGCTGAAATAAACAAGGCCTTCCCTGAAATAGACGTCATCTGAAGGGGAGCATATATTGCTCTAAAACCTTTATATACCTTTCAGCATTCATAGTGCCTTCCAAAACATGCAAGTCTGACCATAGAACACTTTTCCACTTTGAAACAGCCTTGGCCCTCAGGGCACGACAGCGCTTCTAGACCATGTTCACGTATGGCTTTCTTTTTGCATGATAGAGCTTTAGTTGGCATCTGCAGATGGCACGGCGGATTGTGTTCACAGACAGTGGTTTTTGGGAGTATTTCTTGGCCCATTTATTAATGTCATTGACACAATCATGCTGATTAGTGATGCAGTGTCGTCCGAGGGCCCGAAGACCATGGGCATCCAATAAAGGTCCTCAGCCTTGTCCCTTACGCACAGCGATTTCACCAGTTTCTCTGAATCTTTTGATGATGTTATGCACTGTAGATGATGAGATTTGCAAAGCCTTTGCAATTTGATGTTGAGGAACATTGTTTTCCACAGTTTTTTTACACACTCTTTCACAGATTGAAGAGCCTCTGCCCATCTTTACTTCTGAGAGACTCTGCCTCTGTAAGACATTCATTTATAGCTAATCATGTTACGGACCTGATATCAATTAACTTAATTATTTGCTAGATGTTCTCCCAGCTGAATCTTTTCAAAATGTTTTGCTTTTTCAGCCATTTGTTGCCCCTGTGCCAACTTTTTTGAGACCTGTAGCAGGCATCAAATTTGAAATTAGCTCATTTAGTGAATAAAAGCGCAAATTTCTCTAAACATTTATGTTATCTATGTTCTATTGTGAATAAAATATTTGCTCCTGTGATTTGAAAGTCTTTTAGTTTTCATTTTATTCAAATAAAAAAAAAAAAATGTCCCAACATTTCCAGAATTCTGGTTGTACTATGCAAGGAAATATATTAGCTTATATATTATATTACAATATAATATATAAAATATATTACAATATTAGCTTTTCAATAACAATTTTGGACTGTTATAGATCTAACTTATGGTTGTTATGTTATTGCTAGTGTCTCATTCATTTTGAAAAGTCTCTTATTTTATTTTATTTTTTATTTATTTACTTAATTTATTTAATTAATTGTTTTCTTTTAATATAATCTTGTGAGCAGTTATTAACAGTGTTAACTGTATTAGTTTTGCAATAACAGTTTTGGCTGAAGCTAAGGTATGTCTGAACTCTTAAATCATTTTAACTGCCTTCTCGAGGTTCTCAATTTATCATAAGTATACACGCGTGGATTTACATATTTGTGGGTTAAAGTATTTTGCTACGTGACCATGCAGTTCTAGAACAGTCCAAACCCCACCTGAGCCAACCAACACCCCTTAGTGGTCTGTACACATCTTCAGGAATGTGTCAGATGGACTTGGTTAACTTTCTACTCTCCTACTGAGCTGAACTTTAAGGAATGCCTTTTGAAGAATGTTTTTGTCCTTTGGAATGTTTTTTTTTTTTTTTTTTCTGTGGCAATACATCCGAGTTTGCTTAAACAGCACTTCTAGCATAAACCAACATTAAAATATGTCATCCACAAACAAAGTTTGGTTTTGTCCTTGCACTGTTCTTACCAGCCTGTATTGTTTTTCTTTTCAAGCACAATGCCAACCACTCCTGAATATCCACAAGGATTTTGGTCCTGAAATCCTGATTTTTATTTAAATTTTTTTCATAATCACAGACAAAAATATGAGGGTTCATTGTTTCTTTTGGAGCCATTAAGTTTGGATATGTCACTGATTTATGTTTCTCTCTCTCTTGTCTGTTTTTCTGTCTTTTTTTTTAGGATAATGTGTGAAACCGTACGCTACGAAAGACACGAAGCCAATGAAGTGCTCTATTAGTGAGTAACAACCATGTTTTCCATCCAATTTCTTTGTTTGAAGCCATTATGTTTCTGTAAGCTTTCGTAGGATGTGCGATGCATAATGCAAATAGTCTTTGAAAAATTATGCCACTCCAGAAGCGCCGATTAAATATAGCTCGCTTTTCAAAAGTCTTATCAAATTACAAAGGTGAGATGTGAAAGCGCTGAAGTAAAAGTGTTACATTCAGCGCTGCATGAGCCTTCTGTCATGTTCTAATGAGTATCCTAGTAGCTGAAAATGGCATTATGAGGAATACAGGGTTTCTGGGTGTTACACAAACAGCTATTGATCTACAACATCTAAGACACACTGACCCACTTTAGATTTGCCCTTCATCTGAAGAGCATGGCATGTGTGTATTTAAAAAGTCCCCACTTGTATCCTTTCAGCGCCTTTTGAAGTTGGTGTTGGCATTGTCTGACACCCATCACATCTTGCTTTTTTTGGTCCTGACACACATGCACGCACACGCTCAAACACATATACTTATTCCCTTGGGTGGACCCAGACACTCCCCTCCGATTTCACACTCCATTTTTCTTTTCTACTGAAGGAAGATGAAGTGTGTGCACTTCCTTCCGTGAGTCACTACCCCCTGTCCATAAAGGGGAATGTCTCATTTACTCATCGTCTCTGATGGCATCTAGTCTATTGTGCCTGTGTATAAGTGGAAAGTTGCTGCACTGAACTGTTAATTGCTGCTGTTGAATTAGGTCATTTTTAGGTTGGTTGATTACATGTAATATGGTCTACTGTTTGTTTTTCTTCTCAACACCCAAGTAAAAAAAAAATTTATGAAGTATGAAGTTTTCAGAATGCATAATAATAATTTAAAAATTATTTTAATAAAATAAATATAATTTAATAGAATAAAATGCATATTCTGCATTTCTGAATGTTGTTTTTCATATAAAACTAAAAATTTAAGTTATTCACTGAATCTTTCCTGTTGCTGTAACTCTCAAATATGGTAACATAATACACCGTGTGCAGAATTATTAGGCAAGTTGATTTTCTGGGGTCTCATTTATAAAGCGTGCGTACGCACAAAACGGGGCTGGAAACGTGCATACGCCAGTTCCCATGCAAAGGTTGTTATCTATAAAAATAAACTTGACGGGAGAATGTGCGCACCTTTTGAGCAAACTTTGAGCCGTGCGTACGAACATTTTGGAGACGGAGCAGTTTGGCAACACTGATTGTGAGCTGAGGGACTGACAGCAGATGAAGGAAAACCACTTTAAATCCTCATTATGAGTCATAATCATAAATACAGTTCATGTTCACAATAACAGTTTAAATAAATAAAAGAATTATTTAAACTCGCGTGGAAACACGTTTTCATTTGATAAACATTTTCATTAATATTACACTTCACTATTGCCGATAAGCACTGAAATTACATTACGCAGAAGTTAAACAAAAGTGTTATGAATTCAGATAGTAGATGTGCTACTTTCGATCACTTTTCCTGTGACACGTTGTTTTAATGACAGCGAGGAGCGCTGGGAGCACAATAATTCCTCTTTAAACTAAACTGCAGATGGTATGACAAAATATTTTAGCGAGAACGATGATCAATGCACACTTAACTTCGACATTATGGAAGACACTGCTGGATTCGGTGGTCGAACGGTCCGTTGTCCAGTTTGAATAGGTCCAATAATGAGGTGTTGATGTCGTGTGAAGGATCTTCAAAGAATTACCATTTGAAGGATATAATATGAGGAAAACGGAAAGATTTGATTGTTTCATTTTAAAATACTTTGTCAGTGAAGCGCCGAGAGAGATGACTGCAATAAATAAGTAGGCCTATCTGTTACCACTAAAAATAGCCTATAAACTTCTCAAAAAGATATGTTCACCTTATCAGTAAAACTGTATAAATTTGATTTGAATTGTTTAAAACTAATAAAATACTATTTGGCCAGTGTAAATTAATGAATCAGCTCTATTCTAAAACCTTTATCTTAAGTATTTTATATAATTTAGTTTTTATGGATATTTTGATATATTTTTTCTAAAACACAAAGAGGATATTGGATAATCTTTATCAATATAATGTGGCACAAATGGCATTTATAATCCATATCTAATATTTTCCATGGTCTTCTACCTTTGATGGCGTGGTGTCACGTGGATGGGAATATGTATGGAAATGATATGCAGATGAGGTTATGCATAGTAAAATTAGGCGTCGTAAGCTCCGTATACGGTAATTTCGGGGAGGAGATGGGGTGGAGATGCACGTACGCACAATCTTCCGCTGACTGGGATTTATAAGGATTTGTGCGCAGGTTCTGGCATACTCATGGTTTTATAAATCGGATTTTTTTTGTGCGTACGCAAAATCTAGCTTTTGCGCGTACGTACACTTTTAGGAAAATCTACGCAAAGTTTTATAAATGAGACCCCAGATCATGTTTTTTTTTTTTTTTTGAGCACATTTTACCAATTCCAAACCGCATCAATCTTAATAACTACTATTAAATTTACTACTACTTAACTACTATAACTACTATTTAATAATTTACATTAATCTTGCATCATAAAAGCATTCTGAGGTGCAAGTACATTTCTCTCAGACTCTCAGACGCGAGCATTTGAGCGTGCATTTAAAAACTAGCCTCAAGCACCATCTGCTGTTAAAAACTAAGTTCAGAATCGATTCGAGAGAGAATTGCAATGCATTCGGAAAATCTCAGATTCGATCCACGAATCGAGATGAATCGATTTATTTTATTGTCACAGCCCTAATAATTTGTGTTTTGGCAGTTTTGACACGAGTGTATAACAAGTTTCATGACTATTGACGTCAAACCTGACACTTTCAGAACTCAATGCAGTTAATTGACAGTTGATGAAACTAAGCTGCAAAAATTAAAAACTGAATACACAAACATTGAGCAAACTTGTATTAGACCTGAGTGCAATAAGCATGAACAAAGCACTTTGCTCAATTAAAATAAGAGAAAAGAATAATTATTGACTTTTTTTGGTGCACAAACCAACATTTGAGGTAGACCCCAGGCAAGAATAAACATTTATGACCCTTTTAATGTTGAATTTGTGAGATCAGAGAAATATTGCAGCAGCTTGTTGCTCTGTGTGTCTTGAATTAGACAACAATTTGGCAAAACAAATGAAGATTACATGTTCATTTTGAAGGCTGTATCTGATTGGCTGTAGCAAGTTGTGCACAAGTGAAAGTGCTTTAGTGTTTGGGAAACAGCAGGAGTCAGACTTTGTCTGGCATCCTGCTGTTCATTGTCTGCAGGGTGGAGATGACTTAACTTTCTTTTGGAATGCAAGTTTGTCTGGCATGTGTAGTAGGCAAATGCATTTATTTTTGGTTCATCTATAAGTTGTGGATTTGTATAACTATGTGAGTCAGTCCTCTGTTTTATCTGGTTGTTTTCATCCACACACTCTCAAAACTCCCAGTGGCAGACTATTTAAGTACTAGCACTCCACTATGTCTGCTACTCCAGTCTTGATGCTGTACCTCAGCTACTCACTCCACTGTTTTTTATTTTTTTATTTTTTTATTAGACAGCTCCCTGCTTTAAAGCTCCACACTAATAATAATCTTCAGACTTGTGTGTGCTGCTGCTGATTTCCCTCAGGAACAAACCACTCCCACCACAACAGCCTCTGAACCGCTAGTGCCAAATACACAAACATGGCGCTTTCCGAGATGCTATAAAGACGCGCTTTTTATACCTTGTTTTTAAACAGGTTGGGAGGACAATAATATCACACTGGGGCTTCTAAAAATATTAGTGATAAAAGTTTTAATGTCTTTACTGAGGCACATTGATTTCTGCTTTTTGTAAATAATGTTTAAGCAATGTTTAAATTTGTTAAACAAGTTTAAAACCTCAGGGGACTTTGCTCAGGGACTATTCATGCTAATTATGCTCTTAAACAAGAAATAGGCGCTCACATCTTTGAGTAAGTTTTTATATCTTAAATGAAGACATAATTAGTCTATTTTAGTCGACGACTGATATTGATTTTTTTTTTTCTGTGTTAAATATAATAACAATTTTGCCTTTTTTTAATTACAAATAAATTGGATAACACAACAGATTGCATAAAACACCAGAAATTTCAGAATTGTTTAGTATTTGCTTTATCTTTTGCTTTACTGTTAGCATTAGGACTCTAACTCACAATAAAATACATATTACGATACATATGTCATCATATATTGAATTGCGATTGAATTTTGACCTTTTGTACAAAGGAGTTCACATGTTAAGTCACAAATTAGATTTGTCGCTTAGTAGTACAGAATCTTAAATATTTGTTAGACATCAAAAGTTTGTCTTCCATTTTTCACTATATTAAAATGTTTATTTCCAGGTGTAAATGAAAGAAAATCAGATTTTCAGTTTGGTCGTTCGTTTTGCATGAATGCACATAATATATCAAAAAAGTATTTTAACATGCGTTGTCTCTTGACAATGATCAGTAGTATAGTATATATATATATATATATATATACTGATCATTGTCAAGAGACAACGCATGTTAAAATACTTTATGTATATAAATATAAAGAAATTTGCCATTTAACTTATGTTTCTTCTTGTAGAACTGCACAGTGTCAGTGAGACTTATAGTAGGATGACTTTGAGCTCATCTGTGCTGTCACACTCCAGTAAGGCTGCTGTCATCCTGCCATCTTTGTACTGAAGAGACTCAATAGAAATAAACCCTATAAAAGCCTTTTATGTGTATAAGAATAGCAGTTGAATTTGAGTACTCATGCAGCGTTCACATAAAACTGTGTTTGTGATGCGTGAGTGTGTGCATGCAGGAGTGGTGCTCTGTAGTGGTATGGGTGATCCATCATTCTGTACCCTAGTCTGATACACACAACACACACACACACACACGCGCACACACAGGTTTGGTTGCTTTCAAAGTGAAGACATTCCATAGGCGTAATGGTTTTTATACTGTGCAAACTGTACATTCTATCCCCCTACACTACCCCTACTCCTAAACCTACCCATCACAGAAAACATTCTGCATTTTTAATAAAAAATTGTTTAGTATGTTTTTAAAGCCATTTTAAATATGAGGACTAATGAAATGACACACACACACACACACACACACACACACACACACACACACACACACACACACACACACACATATATACAATATAATATAATATAATATAATATAATATAATATAATATAATATAATATAATATAATATAATATAATATAATATAATATAATATAATATAATATAATATAATATAATAGAGAGAGAAACAGCTCAGCAGAAGGGTTCAGTCATGGTCACCAGCTGGTGTAGAGAAGGTTTCCCTCTCCCCATCACTCTCTCTGTATTCCTGCTGGGACTCCCATCAGCCCAAGAGCCGCCGCTGGGCACAAACGCACAGCTCAGACCAGAAATGTAGGCACTTCAACACAGATTATAAACACGGTTTTCATTTGGGTAACAATTTACAATATTAACACTTTTATAATGTGGTTAAATATTACTGGAATTACTGTAATAATAACAGTAACTTAGTTACTTACAGTTCGTAAGTTAGTTAGTTCACTTGAATCTTTAAAAAAAATATATTTTATTATTTTGTATTATTATTATTATTATTATTATTATTTTAGTCTATAATAATTTATGGCTCTCAAATTTAACTGATATAATGTAAACATTGGTTTACTTTTCTTCATTTAAATTTAACAAAGTTTGTTGTAAAGGTTAACTTTATAATACAACTATAATATGTATGTATTATTTATAATATAATATATGTATCAAAAATAATTTTGGTGTTTTTTTTTTTAGTTTAGTTAGCTTTTTTCTTCTTTTTTTTTTCCTTAGTTTTATTTTCTCCCCAATTATGTTATTTTTTTATTTTCATTTCAGTTAACAGACATAATTTGATTGACATCTCCTTTTAGTTTTTTTGTTAATACCTAGTGAAATATCAAACGTTACCACAGTAACCATGGTTTCTGGCAAAATGTCATTAAAATGCCAGTTATAACTGCTGCTAAAGTTATTGTTTATTCTGTAAAATCGTAATAAATCAACTTTGAAAATACTGTATTTCCAAGTTGTCAGTTTTGCTATAGCAACAAACATGGGTTAACATGGTATGGGTTTGTAAAGGCATGAACACTTTAATATAAAGCATGACCTTTTTATGACAAATATTAATATTATATTTTTTCCTGTGTTTGCCTGTGGATTTTAACCATAAATTAAGAGTTCCCTTTTTTAGGCTTACTGAATATTAGCAGACAAATAACCCCCAAGGATGATTGCATGTCCATGTTCCTCCAAACCTTGCCTGACTTCCTGCTCTCGTTTCTGCTCCCCAGTCATTCATGAGGGGCTAGAGGCTGTTGCTGTGTGCTTGATGAGCATTTGATGAGCGTTGGAAGAGTGTTTCAGTGACCCAGTTCAGTCAGCGCTGCTCCGTTGATGGTGCAGAACATCCTCACGCTCTCCCTCTCTCGCATCATTCCCGCTCTCTCCTTCTCTCTCTATGCGTTCTGCTGATTAATAATTGAGTGTTTCGTTTTTTTTGTCTGCGCACACTCGGGAAAAACGATTAAAAGAGCGAGCAGAAGCTGCAATGATGAAGGGAGCGATGCAGAAAGAGAACGAAAAAAGCAAGCAGTGCTCATGCTGCATTTGAGAGCAGTCAAGAGCTGCATCATTAGTGCTATAGAGACGATGGAGCGGGTTTGTGTGTGTGTGTGTGTGTAGGGTTTTCATTTAAAGGTAAATATCCAAAAGTTTGGAGAAGTGTTTGTTGTGCTCAAAATGAAAGAAACTATTCTGTTGAACGATATGGACTTTTCAATGCATGAAATAATTAAATAAGGGATCATGTACAGTATGCAGATTCTCACTAAATAATTAAATACGTGGATGTGAAATACTGATTGCATTTGAGTTCAAATTATCTTATAGTTTTACCTGTATATACCTGTATATTTGTTGTAAATCTTTTGCTAAAAGTAGTGCATTACAACATAAAAAACGATTGGAGGCAAACTGCAATGATTATAGAAATATTAATACTGAAGTTCCTGGATGTTATTTTTAGTGCAGTCAATAACATAGACATACGATGATGCCAGTTGTGTTTGTATGAAACAAAAGTGTGAGTCTGTGGTGTGATACGAGAGACATAAAATAGCACCGGTTTCAGTTACAGAATGAGCAATCCAAAATATGGTGTTCCCATAAATTATGTTCCCAAGATTATGAAACATAGATTTTTCAAATTTTCTAAAATTGTTCTTTAAAGAGTCATAGGCAATGAACCAAACCTTATACAAAGTGAATAATAACATTACAGTACAAGCTTTGATTTGAAGAAAAAAATTTATCTGAAAATCGAACAGGCACTAATATATAGCTCAAATTGCTCAAGAAGTTAATGCTGGTTCGGATAGAAAGGTGTCAGAATACACAGTGCATCACAGTTTGTTGCGTATGGGGCTGCATAGCCGCAGACCAGACAGGGTGCCCATACTGACCCCTGTCCACCGCCGGACCACGGAGCAATTGAAGAAGGTGACCTGTCTGATTAACCATGTTTTCTTTTACATCATGTGGATGTCCGGGTGCATGTGCATTGCTTACCTGGGAAACACATGGCACCAGGATGCACTATGGGAAGATATATATATACATATATATGGATACGCATTCTGGCTTCCCCTGAACTTTGTTCAATGCGAGTGCCGTATGCTTTATATGACCAGTCATTTACGCGGTCATTACACAGGTGTTTGATAGCGCGTGAGCGCATGTGAGACCTGAAAAGCACACGTTGCTATCTGCGTTTAAACTAAACTCATTTAAAGGGATAGTTCACCCAAAAATGAAAATTTGATGTTTATGTGCTTACCCCCAGTGCATCCAAGATGTAGGTGACTTTTTTTCTTCAGTCGAATGCAAATTATGATTTTTAACTGCAACCGCTGCCGTCTGTCAGTCAAATAATAGCAGTAGATGGGAACTTCAACTATAACAGTAAATAAAACTTGCTTAGACAAATCAAAATTAAAACCTGCGGCTCGTGACGACACATTAATGTCCTAAGACACGAAACGATCGGTTTGTGTGAGAAACCGAACGTTATTTATATAATTTTTACCTCTAATACACCACTATGTCCAACTTCGTTCAGCTTCCTGTTAGTGAGGTCAAAAAACGCATTGTGATGACGGAAGTGATGTCTCGCCCATATACTTCAATGAGCGCGAGACATCACTTCCGTTGTCAGAGCGCGATTAGACCTCACTAGCCGGAAGCTGAACGAAGTTGGACATAGTGGTGTATTAGAGGTAAAAAATTATATAAATACTGTTCGGTTTCTCGCACAAACCGATCGTTTCGTGTCTTAAGACATCAATGTGTCGTCACGAGCCGCAGGGTTTAATTTGGATTTGTCTATGGAAGTTTTTTCGACTCTTATTGTTCAAGTTCCCAATCACTGCTATTATTTGACTGACAGACGGCAGCGGTTGCAGTTAAAAATCATAATTTGCGTTCGACTGAAGAAAAAAAGTCATCTACATCTTGGATGCCCTGGGGGTAAGCAGATAAACATCAAATTTTCATTTTTGGGTGAACTATCCCTTTAAGCCTTGCATTCGAGTGCAAGGCGTGAAAGAGAACTTACGCGAGTGCTGTGAGAAGATTTGTGCACTCATCCGGAACGTGCACGCGGAAGTGCGTGTACAATGCCCAAATTTTAGGTCTCTTTTAAGTCTTTTGTTTGAACGGACAAATTCACACAAAATGTCAACATGCCCATCTTGGCCAGTATCCTAGCAAGCATAGTCAGTTACATCTGAAATGAACTTACACACTCGAGAAAGAATGCATGTGTTCTACGGCGGCATTGTGATGCCATAGTGTTCAGTATCAGTGTACTGATCCGTGTATTCTGCTGTCTGAGTGTGTTTTTATTGTTAATCAAACAACAAAAGACAAGGAAATCACTATTGAATACTTTGATATTTAATGTATACAGTGAAGATTACATGCAATGTTGTTTTACATTTTATTAGCTACTTTATTCAATTTCTGTACCTTAAAACTGGATACATGAAAAACCTGCTGTTTGATTATTTATTCTTATTTTCTTTATTTTTATTTGACATACCGAACCGTACCGAAACCATGAGCCTAAAACCGTGATATATATAAATGAGAGAGAGAGAGAGGGGTTGTGGACTGACGCTCACAGTATGTCTGTTTTATAAGTTATTGTTAAAAATGTATTCCTCCTATGAGGAAAATGAATAGGATATTTATTTCCGGAACTTGACTGTTGCACTCTATATGACTGACTAATAAGATAACATGAAGATAAACCAGGAATTTCATCACAGAAAAAAACATATTAAATCAAATAAAAAGAAAAAAACAAGTCATATTAAAATAGGCAATAATAAAGTGTGCAGTGTAGCATGAAAGCTGGGTTATTTGCTTCATGTTAGGACTGTCTATCAGCTCATAAACCCCAGCACTGCTTTAGGCTTATTATCTCACTGGAGTGTGTATCGGCTGTTCTGACTCAGTGATCAAGATGTCCGCTGCTCATTGGATTGCTCCTCTTTTCACATTCCCACTTTTAACACTTACTGGAGAGGCAGACATTGAGCTGGGCTCGCCGGGAGCTGGAAGGATGTCTTTGGCGTCGACCCAGCGTGCCTCAGAAGATGTCTAACGTTCCTGACTGCTCTGTGACCTGAAAAAAAGGAGTGAGGATTGTGTGTCAGTGTGTTATTTCCTACACACACACATAAATCAAGCAGTCACATTTCAACTGGCATCATTTACAGGAGCAAGAGAGATGGTTTGTTGGCTGTTTGATCGCTCTGTCCACTGTTTTCCTCTGGGAATCTCCTAATGTCATCTTTTGTTTGCACACAGGAGTCTATCACAGGATAAAAAATGATGACAGAGTGTTTACATTAAGCGTCGATGTTATGTGTGTCTTTGTCAGCTGCTTTTTCTCTAACCATACAGCAAACCAGACCACATGTTAGAAATAAGCATGTTTTGTTTCCTGTTGGGCTTTGAATGACGTTTCTTCATCTTCCTCTCTTTTTCTCTCTCTTACAGTCCCGATGACATTGGCACATGCTGGTACATTTTGCTATCTGGATCAGTCTTCATCAAAGAGTCCATGTTCTTGCCACGCTCCAGGTATGTCCCTGAATGTCATCAAAAAACAAACATCCACTGAATAAACAAAATTTGTTGAACCTTAAAAAGATTAATTGTCCATCTGTTCTCAGTGCATTTTCATTGGCAGTTTCCTAAAAGGACTTCACCCCAGTTTGCCACTGAAAATACATCCAAAATGTACATTTAAAATGTGACTCTGACCAATTTAGTAAAATTAAATTAGCATTTAATTAAAATAGCTTTAAAGAGCCACTTTATCCCTATCAGTCCCCCAGTCATGTTTTTTTCCCTTGGACTTGATTCGTGGGGGCATTTTTACCTTTATTGTGGGTTTGTTTTTTTGTTAATATTATTACATAGAAATGCTGTCATAGTTTGTCAAATTCTTTAAATATGATCGATTCATTAAAGTCCCCCTGTAGTCAATCATTTTATCCCTTAAAACTAATTTTTGATCACTGAAATTACATATTTAAAAATTTTTCCTGTGAAAATAATTTCTTCATGTCTTAAAGTCCCCCTGTAGGCATTCGTTTATCCCTTAAAACTCATCTTTGATTACCAAAATTACATATTTCTGTTTTTTTCCTTGAAAAAAAAACATGTTTTAAAATAGATTGGATGTAACTCCACACCCTTGCCTCATTTAGTATACACAATTGTATGAATATGCAAATTAGCCCCACCTCCACTCACTTACACCAGCTCAGAGATACGCTTGTTAGTGATGCGCGGGTCGGCTTTTGTTCCAACCCGCAGGTCCCGCTTTTATGACATTATTTGGCCCACCAAACCCCACCCCACCCCAGCCCGCCCCGCACCACTGTATCTATTTTTACAACCCGCCCGCTCCGCCCCGCACCCGCGACCATTTAATAGACATTCTAGGCATTGTAACGTAAATTAAAACAGCCTTTATTTCAGCCTGAAAGTGCTTGGAAACATCGCCCTGTAAACTGGCAACAACATACGATTATAAGTATGAACCACAAATCAGTAATAACAAGATAATGATAAACATTTTCAACAGTTACAAAGCAGCGTTTGTATTCATATAATAAGCTAAACAATTTTTGTATGTCAGTTGGGACATTCTAAAATGCTTAACGTGGCTTAATGTGCCAAGTGATGTAAACAGACCAAACTTCATGCTACTAAACATCATACTAATAAAGTATACTAAAGAAAAGCAGTTGAGCCCAGAATATGAACACAATTTGTTCAATTTCACGTTGTGTTTTCCTCCTATATTAAACCGCTATAAAGAAAAAGCTTAACGTCATTTAATGTAGCCTAAGTCAGAGATCAAAGATCAAATTCTTCACAAAACAGTTATTCTATATGCTTTATTTGTATGGTATTTACTAAGTTTGGTTTGTTAAAGGATTAGTTCGCTTTTAAATAAACTTTTGCTTATAATTTACTCACCCCCATGTCATCCAAGATGTCCATGTCCTTCTTTCTTCAGTCGAAAAGAAATTAAGGTTTTTGATGAAAACATTCCAGGATTTTTCTCCATACAATGGGCTTGAATGGGCACCAGACGGTTCAAGGTCCTAAAGACAGTTTCAGTGCAGCTTCGAAGGGCTTTAAACTATACCAGACGATACCAGACGATGAATAAGGGTCTTATCTAGCGAAACGATCAGTCATTTAAAAAAAAAAAAAAGTTTTATAAGCACAAATGTTCTCCTTGCTCTGTTCTCGGATGCGCATTCGTGACGTCACGTAATACGCAATTACGTTGAAAAGGTCACGCTTGACATAGGCCGAAGTACAGATTCGGTGTTTACAACTTTAATGTGCAAATACTAAGTCAAACGCCGTTTACAAAAAAAGGTAACGTTAAAACAACAATGTCGGACGAGGAGAAGAAGTTTTTCACCTGCCCTACCTTTTGAACCGGAATACACAGAGGAAGAAAGTAGGCAGATGGAAGAGACTGCTGCGGAGACACGCACCTCTCCAGCATCGGGCAGACGAAGATCTAACGAGACGTGGTGGTGCACATGTGGCAAATGCCAATCATAGCCAACAGAGGAAGAATCTAGATGCTGCCACGACTGGACCATTTCAATCCCGCCATTAGAGTCAGTCGGTGAGTCCCTGTTTCCAACTCGCTGCATTACCGGACAAAATTTCCACCGTTACTGAGCAACAGCATTTTAAGGGGGTCGCACACCGGACGCAAAGCTCAGCACCGCGCCACGTCTTTAAAATTCGAACGCATTGTTTCCTATGAGTGTACACACCGGCGGCGACATTCAGAGCCTGTCCGCGGCGCCCAGGAAGTTGTTAAAAATCCTGCTGCGCCACAGAGCGCCATGTACATTGTTTACATTAAATGTATATTATATTTCATCGTTAATGTACATACTGACTTCACCCTGTGCTGCAAGATACATCAGTTTTACATTCTTAGTTTAACAGCTTGAATAAAGTCTAAAAATGTATAATAAACATAGCCTTTTCTTTCTTTTTGCTTTGTTGTGCCATTTTTCCATGTACACTAACCTCAGTGCGAAATATTAAAGCATATGTAATGTTTCCCTGTTGACGTAAAACACTCCCATTGTGTAGCTCTTCTATCAGGAGTCGAGTCAAAATTGAGCTTGTGTGTATATAATGTGCGCGTCCGGTGTGCGACCCCCTTCAGAGGTGTTTTTGTTCTGATGGAGAAGGGTATGACAGTCTGATGGTACTGACAACACAGGATGGAAGAACCATTAGTTGTTTTACCTTGTTTTTGTAAATGGCGTGTGTCTCAATCAGCTCCCTAGTTCAGTAGTCAGGGCACTGATAAGGGAATCAGCCACATTCACTTTCATACTGATTCATGACCTAGGGAACTAGGGAGCTGATCGAGAAGCAGGGTTGGTATTTGCACGTTCAAGTTGTAAACACCGAATCTGTACTTCCGCCTCTGTCAAGCGTGACCTTTTCAACGTAATTGCGTATTACGTGACGTCACGAATGCTCATCCGAGAACAGCAAGGAGAACATTTATGCTTCTAAAACTTAAACTTTTAAAAAAAAAAAGTAAAATGACTGATCGTTTCACTAGATAAGATACGTTTCCCTTGTTCATCGTCTGGTATCGTCTGGTATAGTTTAAAGCCCTTTGAAGCTGCACTGAAACTGTCTTTAGGACCTTGAACTGTTTGGTGCCCATTTAAGCCCATTGTATGGAGAAAAATCCTGAAATGTTTTAATCAAAAACCTTAATTTCTTTTCGACTGAAGAAAGAAGGACATGGACATCTTGGATGACATGGGGGTGAGTAAATTATAAGCAAAAGTTTATTTAAAAGTGAACTAATCCTTTAATAACACTGCCTTAGTAAATTAAGCCACGTTAAGCTTTTTCACATTAAGCGTTTTATATACAGTCTACGCTACATAACCACTGAACTTTTGTTTTATTTAACACACGGAAATGTTAATTTACCGTTTTTATGTTCACTGTGCAAAAAAACAGAATGACATCCACTGTACCGGGGTTTAATCTATTTCGCCTAGACTCCACTCGCGCTCGCTTGATGCACTTGTGGCCGGGATACGGAGAATAATTTTTGACACATTGGCAAGCACTGGAAAGGCGATTGACTGCGACTGCAGGAAGCTTAGAATGTCCTCTCCGTCCCAGAAGAACTGGCCCTCAATGTAGCGTTTAATTTTGTTTTATTTCTCCATTTTTGTTGGTTGGCGGCGGGAGCTGCTTGGCGCACCGCTTTCGTGACGCCAAAGGTTTGGGGACATCACACAAGTTACGTTACGGCCTTCATATTGTAACCTTAACAAAAAACCTAATACAATATGAAAATAGATATTCCCAAATATTTAATATTATGTTATAGGGAATTGCTCGCAACGTACATGGATTTTTTTTATGACCCGCCTCGCAAATAAAGTGACAATTTCTTAACCTGCCCCAACCCGACCCGCGGGTTCTGCGGGTCATAACCAATCCATGTACGTTGCGAGCAATTCCCTATATCACTAACACTTGTTGCCAAACTGCTGAAATCACGTGTCTTTGGCACTCTAAATCACTGATTCAAAACAAAAGATTTGTAGCAGTGTTTTGAAATCAGCCATCACTAGATATTTTTGAAATGTTGTTTTGTTTTTTGGTGTTTTTTTTTTGTTTCGAGACCTGTTTAAGGGGTTGATTCAACCCAAAATTTAAATTGTCAACATTTTCTCAAACCCCTCATGTTGTTCCAAACAGGTATTATTTTCTTTCTTCTGTGGAACATAAAAGGAGACATTTTGAATGGTTGTTGTAGATGGTATTGTCTACAAGCTTCAGTACCATAAACATATCTTTGATGAGAGAATTTTGGGTGAACTTTTTAATTTCTGACCTTGACATGTAATCTGTAACCTAATCCAAAAATCATAATTTAGCATAATCTGACTACTTTAGAAGACAAAGAGTATCAGCAGACAAAGAGTATCAGCATTTTGTTTGGCACAATATAACGTAGCTGTAGCATAAAACTTAATATGACAGAAATGAAGCAGCGAACTGTAGCAAGGACATACAGAAAGAAACATTTTGACTGGGTAAAATTTAAAAGCATAGCAAGCTTTACAAAAACACTTGACAGAGATGCTTTAGATTTGGCTTGCAGTGGGAATGTCATTTTATCACCATGGCAATGAGAGAAGCAGATCTCTCTTTCCCTCGCTGTCTCATTTGGCTTCACAGAGAGAGCTGTGATGTTATACTCCTGTAATAGACTGTGACTCGCGCATCCAGTGAATGAAAACCAACAGGACAGCGGTGCTCTTCTTAGCGCTGTCTTGATAGCGCTCACAAATAGCCATTCCCCCCACCCCCCGTCTTCACAGAAACCCTGTGTACTGATTCTTGTCTGAGACAGACCAGATATGCAATAACATCTTATCAGCTTCCTTTTCCTTTATTTTTCCACCCCTGTTTCTTTCCAAACAAAATCACTTTCTTTTTAAAACAGGTTTGTGTAATACTTCAGTTTAATTGCACCTGAAACTCTCACTCACTGCAAATGCAGCATGCGAGTGTTTAATTGCACTGCGATTACCATCATTAAGAGCGTAATGGTGTGCAAAGTTGTGGCAGAAGTCAGAGTTGAGTTTGAGGTGGCCTTTGAAAATGCCAGCGCCAGTACCACCTGGTACTCATGCCAGCTTATGCAACAAGTCTGAGCCCTTAATGCATGCTTAAACATCAACATGAGTTTCTATTGTTATAAAATCTATTAAATCTGATCCTTCAGTAAGTCCATTGTTTTCTTAACTGTTCCTGACCACAAGTCTTGGAAAACCTTATTAACCACAGTTCCTTGAGATATGGCTTTTACCCTTACAAAAACGTACTGCCGTTTTATCATAGTACAGATATGGTGTTAGGAATATGCTCCATGCTACTGAATGTTTGTCATACTCGTGTACCAAGTTATTGACGTGCTTCAAATGGTTTTCTTTGCTCTATGGCTAAACAAAACCAAGCACTTTAAATATAATGATTCTTTTCCAATAGTGTTTGGCATGAACTTAGAAGTTATAGTTGCTACGTCTCTTCATTTTTGTACATTTTCGTTATTGATATCTCTAAGTCAGTTTAAAATATTTTTTGTTGTTAAAAATGGCAGCTAAGACACTGATACTTTACATAAAAAAGTACATTTGATACAATTTAAAGTCAAATATCTTGGCTCAAATATCCAAATCACCTCTATACACCGATCAGGCATAACATTGACCACCTTCCTAATATTGTGTTGGTCCCCCTTTTGCTGCCAAAACAGCACTGACCTGTCGAGTCATGGACTCCACTAGAACCCTGAAGGTGTGCTGTGGTATCTGGCACCAAGATTTTAGCAGCAGATTCATTAAGTCCTGTAAGTTGCAAGGTGGGGCCTCCATGGATCAGACTGTTCAGCACATCCCACAGATGTTCGATTGGATTGAAATCTTGGGAATTTAGAGGACACGTCAACACCTCGAAACTCGTTGTTGTGCTCCTCAAATCATTCCTAAACAATTTTTTTTTTTTTGTGGCAGGGTGCATTATCCTGCTGAAAGAAGCCACAGCTACCAGGGAATACCGTTTTCACAAAAGAGTGTACATGGTCTGCAACAATGCGTAGGTAGGTGGAACGTGTCAAAGTAACATCCACATGGATGGTAGGACCTAAGGTTTCCCAGCAAAACATTTCCCAAAGCATCACACTGCCTCCACTCGCTTGCCTTCTTCCCATAGTGCATCCTGGTGCCACGTGTTCCCCAGGTAAGCGACGCACATGCACCCGGCCATCCATGTGATGTAAAAGAAAACGGCTCATCAGACCAGGCCACCTTCTACCATTGGTCTGTGGTCTAGTTCTGATGTTCACGTGCCCACTGTTGGTGCTTTTGGCGGTGGACAGGGGTCAGCATGGGCACCCTGACTGGTCTGAGGCTATGCAGCCCCATACACAACAAACTGCAATGCTCTGTGTATTCTGACACCTTTCTATCAGAACCAACATTAACTTCTCGAGCAATTTGAGCTACAGAAGCTTGTCTGTTGGATCAGACAACACGGGCCAGCCTTCGTTCTCTCCCCACATGCATCAATGAACCATGGCCGCCCATGACCGTGTCACTGGTTCACCCCAATTCCTTCCTTGGACAACTTTTGCTAGATACTTACCACTGCAGACCAGTAACACCCAACGAGAGCTGCAGTTTTGGAGATGCTCTGACCCAGTCGTCTAGCCATCACAATTTGGCCCTTGTCAACCTCACTCAAATCCTTATGTTTGCCCATTTTTCCTGCTTCTAACACATCAACTTCAAGGACAAAATGTTCACTTGCTGCCTCATATATCCCACCCACTAAAGCCCCGGGTATACTTCGGCTGATCGTGGCCGGCCACACACCCCGTCCGCGTGCGGCCCAAATTTCGAGACCACACGGGCGGTGGCCATGTAACAGCGCATGCGCAAGCAGGACAGAAGAGTCCACTAGGTGGCAATATGCACAGTACTGAGCACAATGTGCAGTTGTCGAAGAACAATGTGTAAAGAGCGATTCAAAAGCAAGACGGGAAAGCTCAGAAGCATCGCTTTTGATTCCTGTTCTCTTGGTGTATCTTCTGAACTATGTTGCAATGGTGGATGCACTATTTTTCTTCTCTGATCATGCCCAGTGAATGTCCGGTGGATGACACGATGTCTGGTAAAAGTATAGAAAAAATTGTGCTGCGCATGTGTCGAACTTTGTCATCTGCGCATCCGTGGTTTAGTATACTAGTATACTAGATGCACGGACGCGACTGCGTGCGAGACACGTTCAGGCACGGTACGTGAAGTGTACCCGGGGCTTAACAGGTGCCATGATGAAGAGATGATCAGTGTTATTCACTTCACCTGTCAGTGGTCATAATTGTATGCCTGATTATTGTATATATACATATATATATGTATATGTTCCTCATATACAAGCAACTTTTGATTAGATCAGGTTTTCCCAAAATGGGGTTTGAGAGCTCCTGGGGTTTTGTGAGGCACTGAAGGGGGGTTGTGAGTTGATTAAAAGCTAACAATTAATTAAATCATAGAAATGGTGAATTAAAAACATTATCAATTAAACACTTACTAAAAAATAAACAACTTACTTTTATTTGTTTACTTGCATGGCCAGAGAACTGTAAACATGCAAATGTGTTTGTTAAATTATCAAAACTTTAAATATTTACTTCCCCTGAGATTTTAGGCCAAAGGGAAAGGATTAGAGCAGGAAACCAGATGTTAGGATCGTTTTAAATTGAGTTTCCATAGTTCTTTTTATTTTTATTCATCAGCAGATAAAACTAAAAAAGTTACTAAAAAAAAGTACTAAAATGCAAGCTTTTAAATTCATAGTTTCATTAAGATGTTTACTTTTATTACAAATTACCACTTAGGTTTGCATGTTCACCACATGCATGCAAACAAACTCCTGGGTGGTTTTCCTAAGAAAGTGCTTTCAAAGCCTTACCGTTCCTCCCTGAAGTGATATGCATTTACTTCATGAGAACATTATCTGTGACATCTGATAATCTGACTCTGTCCCAGACGATGCTTCTCTGCATGCATCAACATGCCTCATTTGTTGTTTAGCCACAATTTCTCACCTTTGCATGCCAATCCCCAGCTACAATCCCCCTAGCTGTACAAACCCAGTTTGGTTTGTAGTTGGTAACTTGTTTACAAATTTTAGCTTTTTGTGATTTATTTGTAAGTTTTATGGGCTATTCAGGATTATGAATAGTCCTTTTTATTTGATATACCTGTACACATTTGAGTATGAATCCACATTTCTTTTCCTTTACAATTTCCCATGGGTTGCCTTTGATAGTATAGTCTCACAAGTCTTATAAGTGGCTACAGGTCTTGAGTTTAGGTTGAGAGGTCATGTTGTTTGTGGGTAGAGGTCAGCCCCACCCTCTTGGCTCCACAGGAAGTAAGAGGCAGGCAAGAATGTTGGCTTCAGTCGATCACCACTAACTCTCAAGAACGCACATTCCCCAACACACACGCTCTCGTAAGATGAAGGCGGTAGACGGAGCTGTCAGAACAGAGTTCTTGCAGCGCAGCATACGTGAAGTTGGATTATCATGTGGCGCTCACAAAATCACGTTTGTGTTTAGTGTGGTAGCAGCGTGTGTGTATTAATATTAAGAAGGGACATTAAAAACACATTTGAGGTAGAAGTATGGGACTGAATGCATAATTTTCACGTACTCTGAATTGTTTATGGATTTCATTGGATATATTTTATAACCGCTCTCCGTCAGGTATAGTATTTTATTTTTTTATTTGTTTTACATATTGTGCATTATGTTGTACATTAAGTGCATGGTTAGATTGCTTAAAGAAATATATTGCTTAAAGAAAATATTTTCTTTAAGCATTCATTCCATCAAATACTTGTTTAAAGGACATTTTTATTTAATTTTAGTTCTATTTCTCTTTTTTTTTAAATAATTTTATTTTATTTTTACTAATGCAAAATGTTGGTTAAAGTAATCATACATCAAGTATCAAGCTTTGCTAATCATGCCTCAAGTGTTTTGCTTCCAGCATCGCATTTAGTAACAGTTCAGAGTTGCTTTGGTGCTCCTGAAATGCTGTTTGCACTGCTTTATGTTGCTATGTGTCTTTGAGTGCAGATCTGAGAGGTTGTTTAGCACTCACTGAAGCGTTGTAGTAGAATCCTGTTATTGCCTTATCCATTCTACTGAACTTCAGCATGTCCTTAAACCTTCCAATACCCCCCCCCCTCTCATCTCAGACTTGCACACCAAAAGCACTTGCATAATAGCTTTAATCTTTGCTCAGCTTAATATGAAGAGATGGAAAATGGGCTTATTTACTTTGGAGACCCCTATGTTCTTTGCTGTGTGTGAATGCTTGCTGCGTTCGTCACAGAATCACATTCCAGACACCCGGAATGTTGTGTAATATGGAATGTGGGGGCCGACTGGGTGGGCATCACGTCTCACCGTGAGTTAAATTCTCAAGGAATGTGGTGTGGTGGCTGACGTTAATATGCTTTATTAAAAATGGTCTGGTGTTAATATAATTTTTACAGTTTTTCTTACTTTTTCTAGCTTCTACTGAAAATAATGATTTCTTTTTAGACTTTTTAGAATTTTTGGAGTTTTTCCACCCTTCTCCTTTCATTTGGTTCTGCTCAAGTCAACTTTTTTTTTTTTTTTTTTTTTTCCCTATATACATCTAGAAACATCTACAAATGCTTCTGTATTCCATTTTTCTGTTCATAATGCATTTTGCGGTTTTAATAAGTCTTGGAATCCCTAATTTTTTGTGTGGTTTATGATTATACCCACTGTATATCATGCACTTTGAATGAAATCACCAAATCTTGAGGTTTTGTATTTGGATAGGAGCCTGCAAGGGAAAATCATATAGCAATACAACACAAAGGGCTCATTGTGTGGTCTTAGGCTGAGGAACAATGTATGTAGAGGGAATCCCACCTGTTAGTCCAACTATATTAGCTAGTTACTATATTTGCCAGCTGCGCCTCTACAGTAACCCATAAACAAGTAGCTATTCAACAGTAAGCATAGTGTATTACCCAAAGGCTTGTTGTGACACACATGTTGGATCAAATGTTCACTTGTGTTGACATTTTAACATAATTCATTAAATGTAATTATAGTGTGTCATGCTGTTTACCAGGAATTCTATGCACATTTATAATATAAGTGCTGTATTCCAGTATAGAGTAATGGTTATACTAATATAATCATTTAAACGAACATGCAAATTGTCTTTGTAAGGTATTGTATTTCATATAGTTGGGTATTTCCATAGTAAAATTATCCTTGCTTTGTCAGTCACAGTTTTCTGAAGTGTATGTAGAGGTTTTGCTGACCTCTCACCTAGCTGAACCACTGTTTCTTTTTCTACGTGTGTGTGTGTAAGTGTGTGTAAGTGTGTGTCATCTTTGGACCAGAGTGTCACCTGGCAGCTCATTCAGCTGCAAAAAGTGTCCTGCAAGCAGCATTAATGGAAAATTAACGAACCAGATGAAAGGTGAATTATGTAATATATCCTAAACAGAATTGGGAAAGAAAAAAAAAGAAGAAGAAAAAAAATTTCTATTGTTTAGCCAAATAGCTAGACCCATACCAAACTCACTGTTTTTATGTCAAACCCAGTTGGGGTGCTTAAAGTATGCCTCTATGCTTTTTTTAATATTAGGGTACAACGGGGTAAAAGGAACACCTTAATAAAAATGTGCTTTTCACTGTGTGTATGATTGCAGAAAAAAAAGTTTTTATTGAACATTGATGGAGCAACAGATTTAGTTTGAAAATAAATCATACAAGTTTTTTTTATGTTTAAAAACCTTATAAATGTATGAGGTGGCAAAGTGGGCCTTTTACCCCACATACAGGGCAAAAGGCACAAAAATATTTATGCAAGTTAAAATAATATGATTTTAATAATGTCCAAGTTAATACTTGTTCAAAACAATCACTTTAGCGAAGTTGGTATTATTTTCTGTTTATTTTGATAAATGAATTCTTTTTTTGTTCAGTAAATGCCACAATAATTTAAAATAACTTACAGTACTTATAAAAAATGTGATATTTGCCACCTGAATCTAACCATGTTTTGTCAACAAATAGAAAAGTCAGCCAGCTATTTATTATCATGTTAATTATTGTTCCTTTAGCCTTTTTGCTACATATATCTACATTTTAAAAAGCTCAGCCGACTTGCTGTCTGTAATCGTATCAAGGATCAGCCAAATTTCCACATGCATAATCGAAAGCAGTTGTTAAGAAAAGTGCAGAGCTGAATTTTTGTGCCATCTAGTGGTTTAAAAGAGAAAGTCAAATGCGCCTTTTACCCCGGTGTGCCTTTAGCCCCGTCTTACTGTACCTTTCATGCAGTGTGTAATAGGGCTGGGCGATATGACTTAAAAAAAAAATCTCCGATTTTTTCACACCAAACACGATTTTCGATTTTAATCGATTTTTTTTTTTCTATTTAAAAACAAACAACAACCGACAAAGAAATTGCTCAAAACAAATGTACTCTTTATTTTGTTCAGATTTTCGCTTATGCAGTTTATGATGACCACAAACATTACTTGTTCATCCTTCTGAGATTGTCCCCATTGTAAAACCGATCGTTTAAAAATATAGTAAATTCATCATTTGATAGAAAACACTTATTTAAAAATAAAAAAGACAATATTACCACTTTAACCAGCAGGTGGCGGCAAAGTAGCATGTATTTGCGCATTTGTGAGCCATTTCCTCTAATCGTTTTTCACTTTGTTTTTGACTAAATGTTAAACATTATAAAGTAACTAGGTTTACAAATATATTTTGTCAATGTGAAGTATGAAATACTTACAAAACTTAAGAAAAACAATAACTTTTATGGTGAATTAATTAAACAGGAAGTGATACCGCACTTTTACCTTGTAATCACAGCAGCTGTCAGTCAATGCAGCGCAAGATCAATGATTTCAGCACTCTTATAAAAACACACATTTTATTAAATGAATCTAACTAAAGTGTACAATAAATATTTAATTTTTGAAGCTTTTTTCACATAAAAGTGTGAAAACTGATGGTCGAATTGAATTTAGCCGAGGAGGAACACTGAGGTACGTCCTTATTTATTTATTTTGTATGCGTGTTATGTTTGAATAACTAAATTGATGCTATGCCTATTTAAGTGACTATAATCTGATTATAAACTAAGTATTACACTACTGATGCTCAACACACCAGCAAATGACATCTCACCGGAAGTTTTCGAGCTGGCTTATATTAATGCGGAAGTTCTAAAGAACGCTCCGTGCATATAGTCCATTCCAAACAACGGATGAAACGGTGCCTTTCTTTGGAAGGAGCTCTGCGCTGTTACCTGCCATGTTGTCTGTGTGCGGCTGACTGTAAGGTAAGCGGGGGGAGGGCGAGCCCACTCTGAACTACGGAAGCCTAAGGGGAGAGCCGGTGGTGGAAGTTAAAGAGAAAACCGATTTTCATTAAAAACAAATCGCCCTTAACGTCAAATTCGAGTTAATCGATAAAATCGATTTATTGTCCAGCCCTAGTGTGTAATATGGCAGTTTGTGAATGTAAAAGGTCTGCAAAGTTTTAAAGATCAAAGTTCACGACAAATAAAGTCTCCTAAAAGAAAGAATCGATTCTAAACCGAACAGGTCATTAGCAATCTCACTTCCTGTTACATACCTATGTAATAATGTAACATATTTGCATAATTCTAGCCTGTGGTTTTCATTGGCTGCCTGCGAACAACGTCTACTTTGACCCGCTCTCAAGCACTGTAGTTGTAGCTGAGGTCTGGAAGAGTTTGGTTCATGCTGTTGACAAGTCAAGAAGACACTGTTTTCAACATTGCAAATCCACTTTGCATGCACTTTAAAAGGATGAGGACTGGAATTGATACATATATCAAGTGCTGAGGAAGCCTCTGGAGCTGAAATTTAGATATGTTAATAGACGTTTTGTTTCCAATGCGCTGTAAAGGAGGGGTTTAAAGACACTGAATCTTCGAAAAGAACCGTTTTCAGACTCTTTGAGAAGTGAGGTGAGGTGCAATGTATATTATGAGATAAAGTGTTTTTTTGACCATGGATGCATGTAAACCTAGTTGTAGGTGACCTCCAATTATTATTGCATTATTATTATTATTTTACCTGCAAGCTGCCTCTAAAAACACAAATGATTTAGAAGAACAACATAGTGATGAAATGCGCTCTGTAGAGTGTTTGTCCGTTTAGGGTTGCTATAGAAACATGTCGGCGTAAAGTGACGACTTGACATGGAGGAGGACCTGTGGTGTATGTAGATATAAATGCCTCATTCTAAGGTAATAAAAACATAGCGGTTCATTATGTAAGGTCTTTATACACCACTGAAAACATAGTTATGTATATTATATTGCATTTCTGTCAGTAGATCCTCCCAAATTTTACACATTGCACCTTTAACCAAACAGAAGTTCAATGCAAATGATTAAAAATCCTGTATGGAACTTCATCTCACGTTTCCATGGTCCCCTTCTTAAATTTTCAATAGAGTTTTTTGTGTTGCTACTCACACACTCCATCACTTTGCACTGTACTTCTTTCATTAGGCCGTGATGTCATCCGGTGGACTTTTCCAGTCTGGTCGTACTTTCTTTCCCAGTGGAGCCTTACTGCCTAGGCCAGGAACACTGCCACAAGTGTGTGGATGTGTTCCTCTGGCTCAGATTCTAAGCACGCTTTCATTCCCACAGAGTCTCAGGATTCCATAATTGGTTGAGCGGTATATAACCTCTCTATCCTGTTCTTCTCCTCTAGCTTTGGGAAGAGGTCTGCTGGGAGTTTACGTCGTGGATGCGAGTGCATCGTTCTGGAGCCATCCGAGATGATTGTGGTGAGTAATCATGGACCAGATAATCATCTTAACTTCATACTCTTACTAATCACACTGTATAATTGCAGTTTTTTTACTGCAGTTTCATTGCTTTTCCCCAGTGGTTCCCACAGTATGCTAGTCATTCCCCCCGGGCTACATACAAGGTCAGATCTGACATTACTGAGGCCGATAACAATTAGCTAAAAACTATTTTCAAAAGAAAATGTGCTGGTTCTATTTAGCAGTGGGTCACTATGGTTGACCGGCTGTCAAAGATGGTCTTATTTTCTGAAGTTAGATGTTTTTAGGATTTTGAAGCTTTAATTAGCATGTTGCTTGATCTTTGAGACAGATTACACACTAAAACACTCTGAAAAGTTGTGCATTTTTACCACAAAATGTCTTGTGTAAATGCCCCCTTTATGGTATAGGTAAACCTAAAATTAGTCTGATTTTACAAGGTTTTGTGACTATATTAATATGCTAAATGCTTTATTTCAGTGCCTTTTTGCCATCATGAGCTATAAAAAATATTTAAATGTTTAATGAATACAAATTCATAGTATTCAATATTTCAAGATTGGGGAAAATAAAGTTGCTGTCTGAACACAAGCTACAATTTTTAGTGACAACTATATTATACATAGATGTTTGTTTATAAATAATATTTGTTTAAGGAGAGCACTTTAGATTTGTGTGGTCTAGTTTTATTTTGCATCAGGGGAACCAGACTAAAGTTAAGTTTGAGAACCACTGCTTTAATTATAAATGGCATATAAATGTTGGTTTGTTTGAATTCAGCATCTTGTTTACATTTTACCACAAGCAAATTGCCCATGGATGGCAATTTGTTCAACATGGCATCCATTTGAGGCACTTGCCTTGCCAAAAAAACTAAAATGATTATATTTAGGAACCCAAGCACTTCCGTGCACCCTAATATATTCCATATTCGCTTCATGATGTATGTACACAAGTACAGAAAGACCCTCGCTATCTACATTTACAGCCTCGGATTTGGTTAAGCTCATGGAAATGTGACTACAACTCAGTGGGCTCCTATATGTTTCTTCATGTTGAGTTTTTGGAGTCAGTAAGATTTATATATATATATAATACAATATTTTCCTGTTTTCCTGTTTTAAACATTGATAATAAAATTACATGTTTCCTGAGCACCAAATCAGAATATTAGAATGATTTTTGAAGGATCATGTGACACTAAAAATTCAGCTTTGCCATCACAGGAATAAATTATATTTTCAAAATATATTAAAATATAAAACCGTTATTTTAAATTGTAGTAACATTACACAACATTACTGTTTTTACTTTCATTCTTTCTTTTTCCCCCCCAAATAAATGCTGCCTTGATGAGCATAAGAGACTTCTTTCAAAAACATTAAAAAAAAATAAAATAAAAATCTTACCAACCCTAAACTTTTAGATGGTTTATATGTATCTCAACCTATAGAGTATTACGCAAGTAACACCAAGGTCATGGTTCCATTCCCAGGAAATGCATGTACTGATAAAATGTATAGTTTGAATCCCCTCTTTAAAAGCATCTGCCAAATGCATAAACAATCTCCGATTTGGGCGATGGCCACTGTCCTCGACAGTTGATTGTGACCTCGTTGGGTATCTCATCTGTTATTACCGGCTGATGCTGCCCTGTAATTACAGGCCGAGGCAGGATATAGATACTGCACTCTCACTTGCTCACACCGCCCAATATATTCCCACTGCTTCGCGCTCTCCGGCAGTTGCCATAGCAGCGGTTGGTACGGTAGCGAGAGATTTGATGTGTAATCCCAAAGGCAGAGTGGGTGTGAAATGTGAGGCTGCAGCAAAATAAGGCAGAGGGATAATCATGTCACTTTTTATGGCATAATGTCACAGTGGCCAGCCCCTTTTATATGCAACTTGTATCCATCATGCGTATGTGTATGTGTACTCATTGACTGTCATTCAAAGACCTACAATGGGCAGTTTACACCCCTTCAATGACATTTCCTGGTGCCACACCAACAAAATACCTCGGTCTAGAGTATACATTGTTTAATTCTTGCCATTTGAATCCATTTTTAGGTTAATTTCATAGAAAGTGCATAACATGCACAATTCGGCACTGAAAGACCCTTGCAAGCTGCTGCTCTGAAACTACATCTCCCTTTTCTACCTTTCTGTCTGCTGTGCGCCTCTCTTTGACGTAGGCGTTTGAGGCTCAGCCCACACGCGCATACACACACACACACACTCACACACACAGACAGGCTCACACACCCACTGCTATTTTTACACAGCGCCAGTAAGAGGGGCAGGAGGGGAGGGGAGGGGGGTGAGGAGAGAGAGAGTCTCACTCAAATCTCTCCTCCGTTTGCAGGTGGACTATATGGATGAGAATGAGGAGTATTTCCAGCGGCAGGCATCGCACCGACAGTCCCGCCGAAGGTTTCGTAAGATCAATCAGAAGGGCGAGCGACAGACCATCATCGACACCGTAGACCCCTATCCTACCGGCAAGCCGCCCGTAGCACGGGGATACCATACGGTCAGTCGTATGCTTTGACTTTATCTGTACAGCCTCTCCTTTGCCACTCCCCCCAGTATGACTGTTGGCGTTCCTGTTCCTCACCTGTCCGGCTAGCTTTCCTGTTTGTTTACATGTTAGTAAATGTGTCATTGCAAATGCTTGTTTTTTCTCTATGCATAGGGATGGATGGTATGATCTAAATCTGATGTTTCAATATCAGTGATTTTAGATTGTGATACATATAATATAGTTATTTGTACTGGATATACAAAAAATGGTTTATATTTATTAAGTAATTATGCTGTTATGCTTGTTTTTTGTATAATCCATTGAATTAAGTAATTTACATGGGATAATTAAAAAAATAAAATGTTTATTTGGATGCAAACCAAAAATAAGTTAAATAAAAAATTACTTAAACTATTAAAATGAGTAGTTAAAATCTTAAACTATTAAAAAATTATCAAAACGATTATCAAACATATGTTACAGTCTTAGCCTTTGTTTACATTAGTGCGTTTTCATTTTGTAACGCATAACTTTCGCTACGGTTCCGCCTAGCATCTAAACTGCTGAGTTTTCGAGCCTCGGAAAATGAAACTTTTAGAAACGCTGCAGACTGGTGTTGTCAAAAGTATCGACTGAAATTTTAAAAATGTGACGCTTTGAGCTCTGTTGAGCAGATTCGTAAACACCTCTGATTGGCCTTTGTGTTCACGCGCACATCAGATATGTCTGTGATTGGCTACAATGATCAACGCTTCAAAAACATTTTGTAAATGGATATCAGTGACGCTCTTCACTGAGCTTTTACACAGATACACATGAGAGCGTTTGACAGCAGGCTTCTATCAGCAGACCGGTCCGCTGATTGATGTCTGCTTTGAAATGCTCCTGTTTTCAAAACAATTTCAAATTCAAACACTTCCGTGTGCTTTTAAGCTTTCCCGTGTGTTGATCATTGTATCCAATCACAGACATATCTGGTGAGCACGAGAACACAAAGGCCAATCAGAGGTGTTTACGAATCTGCTCAGCAGTGCTCAAATCATCACATATATTGCGGTCAGTACTTTTAATAACACTACTACAGACCTGTTTTAGTTTGAAAACTCCGGGGTTGTGTTTCAGTGTAAACAGTCCCAAACTTTTGAAAACGAAGGCGTGGCTGCCCACATTACGCTACTGGAACACAACAATAAAAGCCAGAGCTGTTGTAACAGACCAGCCTCGATGACCGTTTCAACAATAACATGGAGACAAAACTGCAAGCTTTGCTGACTTTGTTGTCCTTTTTAGCAGCCATTGTGCAGTTAAACTCTGCATTTTATAACATTGAAGCTGCCTGCATGAGCAAAAGGCAAGCTATTATTAGAGCAATCGGCTACTGTTTACACTGTGCGCATGCCCAGTGTGCACGAATGGTCATGTGACATGCGTTTTCGGTCGTGCAGTGTGGACGGAGATCTTTTCTGAAACACAGTGGAAATGCCAGTATGAACGAGGATGTTAAACACTGTGTTAAAACGAAAGCGCACTAGTGTAAACAGGGCCTTAATTCTGGCTGAATAAGTCCTATTTGAAGCTGTAAAATAGCTTATTTGTGTATGTTCATCTTTTTTTTCACTTTCATGTCTAAATAATGCAAATAATAATGCTAATATATCTACAGTGTATAAATGGTGCAAAAAAAAATGCTTGATGAATTTCAAACGTTGAATATGATATATACTGTACCATCATACCACCTATGCATGATGTTGACTGGTTTTATTCAATGTATTTGACTGCTGTGACAAAATATGATCACACATTCTCACATTTCTTCACCATAACCAGTTCAGTGCATCAGATGTGCACCAAAATGTTCCTCTCACAAAAGTTACGCTACATGGATGTTGTGTAAAGCTTTAGCTTACTGGAAGTCTACTGGAAGTCTCTCGGCACTCTTTTTGGTAACAATACCCACTTCTCTTTCCTCATATTACAAATGTGGAAGGAACAAGGTTTCTGTCTCCTTCCTATGAACTTCACTCTGCTAATATATTTGCATTGTTCTGCAGTTACTGTAAGAATCTGTTCATTTAGCTAGTGCAGCACCATCCTCATGGTTGTTCAATTATTTGTTTTTATCTTGTTCCTTAATTAATATTCTGTGTCAAAAACAACTTAATTCACCCAAAAATTTAAATTACCCCATGATTTACTCACCCTCAAGCTGAGGGTGTATATCCTAGGTGTGTATGACTTTCTTCTTTCAGACGAATACTATCAGTTATATTAAATAATGTTCTGGAACTTCCAAGCTTTATAATGGCAGTAAATAGAGAATGAGATTCTGAAGCCCAAAACCATCCATTATAAGGGATATCCACATGGCTCTGGTGGGTTAATAAAGGCCTTCTGTTGTGAAGCGATGCATACTGTATGTGTAAGAAAAATACCCATATTTAAAACTTAAACTAAAATAACTAGCTTCTGACAGCTGGCTGTACAATCGATCGAAGAGTGAACTCTGACCCGACGCATGACATATTGGTGAATGTAGAAGCGCAGAGGATAGAGCAAAACAACGCTCACGAACTAGAAGTCTAAAATGAGAAATGAGTTTGTTGCCCAGCCCTATTTGTTTGAACAGTGAGAGGCATCAGAACTTGCGCTACTTCAACATTGCGTCGGGTTACTCTTTTTGCGCAAGTCGACATGCGTATAGCTGTCTGCCGGAAGCCAGTTATTTAAGTTAATGTGGATATTTTTATATTATATTTTTTATATATATATATATATATATATATATATATATATATATATATATATATATATATATATATATATATATATATATATATATTATTTGGTCAGACTATAGAGAAAATTATCATTTAAAACCAAAGCTAAAGCAAACTTGCACATTACCTTGGTGAGAAGATCAAATAAACAGAGTTCAGGTTAAAATGGCTGCTAGCTCATTATAAAATGTAAAAATAGGCAATGAAATTTTCAGAAGCTCTCTTCAGTGGTTTGGACAGTAAAATCAGAATAGCATCTTTGTTCAGATGTGTTTTAAATCTCGCCCTTCTATTCACTCTTACTTTTGGTTCGTTCCATCAGTTTCTTAAATGTTAATTGCAGCAACTCACACTGTGCCTGTATATGTGCAAGATAATTTACTTTTTTTGTAGTTTCCATAATAGTCGCTTATTTTCCTTGTGCTGTGTTGGCTGTTATATGGTCTCTATGTAGGTGTTAGCTGGTGTTCTACCTATGTGTCCACTGTCAGTATGTCGTGTTGGCTTAAGATGTGCTGGTGTTTTATGCGCTCAATCCCCACTGTGCTCTGGGCAGGCTGAAGTGAGAATCCACTGCACTGCTACCATCTGTATGTGTGATATACAACATCAAGACCCAGCTGAGTAAAGGAAAGATACAGAGCAGAGAGAAAGGGAAAAAAGTATACATATTTACATTTTAGGGCTGGGAGAATAAATCGATTCATCTCGATTCATGGATCGATTCTGAAATTTTCCGAATGCACCACGATTCTCTCTTGAATCGACTCTGAGATTAGTTTTTAACAGTAGATGGCGCTCAAGGCTAGTTTTTAACTGCATGCTCAAATGCTGACGAAGAAGAACGCTCATGCTTTTGACTATGTACTTGCACCTTACAATGCTTTTAGGATGGAGATTAATGTAAACAACCCACTACAAACAGCCCCATAATTCGCTTCAACTTTTCGAACCTTTTATGAATAATTATTTTATAGAAGGTTCAAGTGTGTACGGAATTGGAAGAGAGCGGAGTACGGCTGTTTCTAAAGCATGCAGAGCCATCTGCTGTTAAAAACTAAGCTCAGAATCGCTACACTGTAAACCCAAGTAAGTTAATCAGTTACATACAATTTTTTGAGAGTTATGATGTTCCCAATTTTATATAAGTATAACTATCAAGTTTTAAGTTTGTAGTACTCATGCTTGATAATTGCTCCTAACTTGAAGTACTGAGTCAGCTAACTCATACACTTTGATAGCAATTAACATAAAATATTTAGTTAAGTAACTTTTTTTTTATTTTGAGGTCTTGCTAATCAAATGAGTTATTTACTTCACTGTAAACCCTGATAAGAAAATTCAAAAATGCCAACTTGCTAATTTGCCAACTTGTTAACAAATAGCATAGCACTTACTGAATGAGTACAGCAACTTAAAACATGTAACTTACCTGCTCTCAAACCAAACCGCATGTGCCACTTGTCACTATGATGGTAACTCTCTAAAAACCCACATTAACAGAAACTATTCTAATTTAGCATAACAAAATATTAATCATTACTAAATCTCCCTTATCCATTAATTTTGCACAAAAAAACATTATATAACACTTAATTTTAGCATTTACTCTCCCTTTCGAGTGCTATGGGCAAAGCATGCTGGGAAATGAAAATCTCAGCCCAGTTTCAGTTAAATTTATGTTTAGTCTGAATTCATACAACTCAAAACAATAAAACAGTTCAGTTTACTTGAAATATGTCAGTGTTGTGAACTCAAAAGAAAAAGAAAGTTATAAATACTCAAAACAGTTAATTTAACTGAACTAATTTGTTTTATTTAAGTGTTGTCCTACTCAAACCAGTTAAGTATTTTGAACAAAATTAAAAAAAAAAAAAAAAAAAAACTTGGATTTTATCAAAAATATCTTGTATTATATAATTTGTGTTCCGAAGATGAACAAATGTCTTACGGGTTTGGAACGACATAATGGTGAATGCTTAAAGGGTTAGTTCACCCAAAAATGAAAATTGTCATTAATTACTCACCCTTATGCCGTTCCACACCTGTAAGACCTTCGTTCATCTTCGGAACACAGATGAAGATATTTTAGTTGAAATCCGATGGCTCCGTGAGGCCTTCATAGGGAGCAATGTCACTTCCTTTCTCAAGATCCATAAAGGTACTAAAAACATATCTAAATCAGTTCATGTGAGTACAGTGGTTCAATATTAATATTATAAAGCAACGAGAATATTTTTGGTGCGGCAAAAAAAAACAACTAAACAACGACTCATTTAGTGATGGCCGATTTCAAAACAATGCCTTATGAAGCATCGGAGCATAAATGAATCAGCGTATCGAATTATGATTCAGATCGCGTGTCAAACTGCCAACGGCTGAAATCACGTGACTTTGGACAGCTTCGAACAGCAGATTCGATACAGTGATTCATTTATGCTCCGATGCTTCCTGAAGCAGTGTTTTGAAATCAGCCATCACTAAATAAGTCGTTATTTAGTTTTTTTTTGGTGCACCAAAAATATTCTTGTCGCTTTATAATATTAATATTGAACCACTGTACTCACATGAACCGATTCAAATATGTTTTTAGTACCTTTATGGATTTTGTGAGAGGAAATGTCATTGCTCCCTCTGCAGGCCTCACAGAGCCATCGGATTTCAACTAAAATATCTTAATTTGTGTTCCGAAGATTAGCGAAGGTCTTACGGGTGTGGAACAGCATGAGGGTGAGTAATAAATGACAGAATTTTAATTTTTGGGTGAACTAACCCATTAATTCTTTAAATGATCACATATCCAGGATTTTGGGGAACAAATTTAGTTATATCCTTGGCTGGCACTTTATTTATTTATTTATTTATTTATTTAATTGAAGCGAAAGTTTACCCTCAAAAGCATGTCATTATATATCAATGCTAATACTTATTTTTGCAAATGTATCAGTATTTGCTGTTATGATATTACATTTACCAGCATTCAATTATTGAAAAGATTTTGTAAATGGCTTGATTTATTTTAATTTATATTATTTTATTTTGATGACAGATTACAAAGACATACATTTATTATAATTTAATTTTTTTTTAATATTTATTCATTCATTCATTTATACATTTTGTTGTCTTTAGAGTAACATGCACTGATGAATCATTCACAATATGAGCAGGAACATTTATAAAGAACATTTATATATAAAATTATTCGGGTCAGTTTAGATTTCTTGGTAATTTTAAAGGATGGATGCCATGGTGAGGTTGTAAAGAGAACAGGGCATTTTTATGTGTCTTTCTTTTGGCACGTTAAGAGAAAGAAAACAGGGTAGTATTTTATTGTACTAAATCTCCAACAGATTTGACAGTGAGGCTCTGCTTTCATAATGCTTTGGGCATTCATCTCGGGAATTTTTGACACAGATGTTTCATGGAGGTTTAAAGCTGGACCATCACGTAGACACATTCCTGGATTTTCTCCCCCAATTCTACTGCAGTTCATTCCCAGCATTCCTCACATTCCCATGGGAGAGAAGACAGTGTTCCCTCAGCTTGTTTGGAAATTCTTGTTTTGTTTGGTACAACAAAATACGTCAAGCATCATTGAGCTAAATTGTTTTTCCCTTGAGATGCATTTGAACGGGACACCAACATTATTCCCACCATTGTATCTACTCAGCTGCACAGTTTTCCCCAAACAGCTCCCTTTTTGTTGTTGTGATCCATGGGAAGAGATTTGGACCATGTTTTTGTTCTCAGATCAGTGGTAGCAGGCTAAGAAAGTTCACAGTAGTGTCTTCAAGAGGGACCGCAGTGCATTGGATGTTAAGCTGATGGGTACTCCAGCTAATCTGTGAGTTTGGGAGAGTGCCTCCTCGGTGGGATTTCCATACTCAGACATAGCCGAAGGTGAAAATTCACTTCCCAAACATTACATCATGTATCAGCCTTGAGTATTTCACGTAACCTTATAGAGACTTGCTGACTGGCATTAATTTGATTCAATTTCTGGCCCCAGAGTGAAATAATTGTACTGCTGCCTGCCTCACGCAGTTGAACTCGAGTCTCTAAGCCTCTCTGCCCTAGACGTGATTCAGATTTGACATTAACGGCTTGGAGGCAAATTATGAGGTACAGTTCATTCATCTCAGTGATGTGTTAGTGGACATCCCACACCTTTTCATTTAAGTAACGTTGTTGTTTTTGTTATTATTATTATTATTATTAATAATAATAATAATAATAATAATAATAATATTAGTCATTCTATCCCACACCAAAATGGGAAAGTCCCTGATGTTCAAGATGTTTTTTTCACCATTATACAGTTCTTATTTTATTTTATTGCATTGCATTTTAATGCGTTTTATTTATTATTGCATTGAATTGCATTTTATTTTATATTTTATTGCATTTTATTTTTATTATTATATTAATTATTATATTATATTATATTATATTTTATTATTTTATTTTATACAAAACGGCATTGAAATTTATTTTATTGCATTTTATTTTATATTTTATTTTATTTTATTATTTTATTTTATTGCATTTTATTGCATTTTATTGCAGTTTTCATAATTAGTGTAGTGATGATTGGTGTAGGTTATGATTGCATGAAAAAAAGGGATTGGGATTGGGAAATGTAATTTTATAAATTGTTTACTATTTTTGCCATTTTTGTGGTGTTTTGCAGTGAAAACCCAGCAATACTTAAGCATTTATGTGGATTTATGTGAATCACAAGTTATCACAAATACTGAGGGTATCTGATGAATTTACACTTGTATCACACTTACAATTGTGCTGTAAACACCCCATGAAATCAAAAATTGTAGTTTAATGGCTTAATCATCTGTATACTTATAATTTAAAATTTAGTCTTTTTCTATCACCATCTAGTGTAGCAAGTACTAAAAGATGGTTCAAAATAGGGCTGGGCGGTATATCGCATGCGATTGTCACGCGCATTTCGTCAGTAAAGCCGATTCCCTGATTACCGCGAAATCACCATTACCTGCTTTGTCTCTGTCTATTAAATGCCGCTCCATTTGAAAGCAGGTGATTGCGATTTCGCGGTAATCAGGGAACCGACAATAGGCGTAATTTGCGGGTTGGACGGGTGGGACATGTCCCCACCACTTTTTGAAAGGGTCGATATTGTCCCCACCACTTTTTGAAACATCTCGCAGATATCTAATACAAAATAAACACCTCTAGTTGATTATCAGTTTGTGTTAATAATAGGCGATGTGGCGCTGGGATGTGTTGTTTTTAAAATCATGTTGAGTGCTCGTTGTCGCTGTTATCTGAGGCGCAACAGTGTTCTCTTGGCGCTCGTTCACACTGCGCAGTGTTCACACGGACGAGCGCTTCAATCTATGAATAGAGAGTTGCAGAGACTCTCTATTCGTTATGTCGAAATCACAAACCAAAATATACATAAACGTGTCCTTGCTCTTGATATACAATCACTGATGAACATCTTTGGTTTTAATGAGGAAAAAAAAAAAAATCATTCATGGTTGGATTAGAACCCAGAACCTCTTGCACGCTAAACGAAAATACTGCCATTCGTCCATCAGGACATTCGATTACCGAGAGCGGATCCTTGTATTTATTAACTATAAATAGTTAATAAATACACATTCCTGTCCCACCCACTTTTTAAAGCAAAGTTACGCCACTGGAACCGGCTTTACTGACGAAATGCGCGTGACAATCGCATGCGATATATAGCCCAGGCCTAGTTCAAAACTGTGATGTAAACTAAAGCTTTTTTCTTTTTTTCTTTTTTTTTTTTTTTACTGATAAACCCTGTCCTGCCCAAATTTCCCCTTTCAATAGGAAAAAACTTGTTCTCGTCAAGCCATTTAATTGGATCTTTAAATAAAATTAGTTTGTCTGTCAATAGTGACTTTACAGTAAGCCCAGCGAACAGTGACTGCCTTGTTTTTGACTTACACTGGGTACCATTTTGTCTGTCTATAAATCTGTCTTTTTCCCTTCCTCTCTGGTACTGTGGGGCATCTGGTCTTTAATGATCATGAGACCCTTGTTCAGTCAATAAATACCAGCCTTTTCCTTCTTTTGTGTCTCTTAATTTGCTGATCATTGCATTTCAGTTATTCAGTAACTAAATGATCTCCCATCGATTGTATTTGGTTGCATAATTAGCAACCTTTCTGTTCACCTGAAGTGTCAGAGTTCCTCATTTTAGCTTATTTTAGCTTTATGGCTTTTTTATTTCAGCATCCGCCTCATGTTTCTCAGCTGTGCGTGTGTGTATATGTGTGCACTACCCTCTGTTGTTTTTTGATAGCGTCTGAGCTTTTATAAAGGATATGTCCCTCTCTTCTTCCCGTAGTATGACTTGCAAAGTGCTTAACAGGGTTTCTCTGAGCCTGCTCTGCTCCTCAATAACCCAGGCTGATAATAACGCTCCTCTTCTCTGCTTCTCTCCTCATACTGGCTCCTCCGCAGGAATGCGTTAAGGCTCAGGTATCGTATTTATTCACTGTTTCTGTTTCTATTTCTCTGTGTGTCACTTCCTGCATAGCTGTGATTTATATATGTATGTGTGGGTTATATGTGAGTTTATGACCTTGTGATCGTGGCAATATGGCTTAATTTGTGTAGATGTATCATATTTATTTTGTCAAATGAATGTTTGGTCCAACAATGATTTAAAGTGAGTGATTCTATACTGCAAGCTTCCAGGTTGCACACTGATATTATTGCCTCATAGCTAGTTAGACAAATTAGTATTTTATGTTTTTATTTTTATTTATTTATTTTGAGTTCCACTTGCTGCTAGTGTTCCTGGGGCATTGCAATGCTATGCTATGAATGCTAGAGTGTTCTGAGTGACTGCTTGGTTGTTGCTTTCTGGACCAAGTCAAAAGAGTCTCTGTAATGTTCTGGTCTCTAGATATGGCTTGAGTCCCTCCTTGTTTTGTTTTTGTTTTGTTTCCATTCTGTTTTGTTTTCATGCCCAGTGAAAATCATAATTTGATCATTTAAGCATGTTATAGTATTACCTTTCCCTAACAAGCTGCACAATTTGAGGTATCATTAATGTAGCATAAATGGTGCAGAATGAGTTATGTACTGGTTAAAGGTAACGCTTTCATAACCAACTGATTATGTTAATGTTTCTCAACTATTTTCACTTCAGGAACCGGATCATGCATTGGACATGACCCAGAACTGTTACTAAATTTGATATTTATTATGGGAAAAAATCCTTCCATTCATGGAAAAAATCAAACATTGTAATTATTGTCAAATTATTTATAAAATATAACATAACATGTTATATAAATGTATTTATTAGTAATAGGCCCAATAATATGCACATGCCATGACATGTCATTCATTTGCATATTATTGGGCCTATTACTAATAAATACATTTATATACTGATGGAACAAACTCTGGGGCAAATGTTGTATCAGTTTTAGCTAAATTACTATTTTGCCATTTCACTTATTTAGCATATTTTGGCCATATAACAGTTGTATTTTTAATGAATTACCAAAAAATAAAAAAATAAATAAAATAAATAAATAAATAAATAATAGTAATAATTTAAATTCACTGATACTAAAATAATGCAATAAACATTAATTAAACAACAGAAGATGCAACATAAAGCCCAAATGTGCATAACTGATAACAAAAACTATGAAGAAACATAATTATTTAAACTAAATGCTTTCAAACAGGGAATTCTGTTAAGTGTCGCTGGCCCCACTGGTGAGCCCACAGCCATTACATATTTAAAACAGTAATATACTAAACCTAAACTAATCTTGACAAACTATATATCATTTGCAACAAGGATATTTTCATGCTCAAAAGGCTTGTTCAGACCTTTATTTTGAAATAGTGATGAACATGAAAAAAACATGAAATATTGGTAGAAAGATTGGTTTGTTTTCATGCCAAGAGTTCAAAAGATAACATCCATTATTTTTTTTGAGAAAAAAAGGTCTGAAAGTGTTTTAAAAATAACGAGAAAAAAAATACAGATTCACCGTTTGTAATGTGGTGGTGAGCATAGGTGTTCTTTTTATGTGTTTACTAGAGGTGGAATTCATATCAAATTCTGCCAAACTTCCCATACTAGTACTATATAGGATGTCTACTTCATAAATCGTATGAAAATTATGGAAATATATGGTTCAGATCAGACCATTTAGCTTTTAGGATGCTTTCACACTTGGTTCGATTGCCTGGACCGAACCCGAATTCGATTGCTCCCACTGGACTGTGTTCACATTTTATTATTTGGGTCCGAACCGCGGTTCGTTTGCGTCATCAAACCAGCAGCTGTTTATTACGTTGCTTAGTAACGATGGCACAGGAGAAGGCGGCAAAATGCATAACGTTGCTCTCCTCACTTTTATATTTTTGTTTTTGAACCGTTGGTTTTGTTCATAACGGCTCTTACGTCTATCTGCCGCGATTATAGAATGCTGAAGGTGAGCAGAAATGAGAAAAGCTACGCTACAGCTCTCTGTTTGCAGCACGTGACTCACGCTCATCGGGAAACACACACAAACACACATTTTTATCAAATAATACGGCATTAATAGTGGTTCACTTCCGTGGTTCACACTTTGGTACGTTTGCATTCATATCTCAAGCGAACCATACCCGAGTTCAGAAGACAGTGTTCACATCATCCAAACGCACCGAACTCTGACGTCGATCGAACCCGGGTGCGCACCAAAAGTGCTAATGTGAAAGCACCCTTATTCTCTTGCAGTCTTATTCTCTTGCAGTCACATATTGTGTGATGTTTTGTAAAATATATATTTTATATAAAATATATTTTTACATTTTCATAAACTTAAACTTGTATAACTTTTTTTTTTATTATTTCACTTACATCATTTATTTCACTTCTACTATAATCTGCCAAATGTCTTCATTAAAACAAGACAAGTCTTATGTCTATATTGCAAAGCATTCTTGAATTACAACCATTTAAATTTGAATAGTGCATATATGAAAAAAGGGGGGTGCCAGTTAACAGGTTAAGAAACATAATTTAAACTAAATACTTTCAAACGGAATTCTACAAATGTTAGTTTACAGTTTTTCACTGTAAATTACAATTTGATTCACCTTTTTTACTGTACATTTAACTGTATTTTACTGTAAAAATTGCATGAAATGTCCGGTTAGATCTTTTAGTTTTCCCCTGTATATAGTATAGTTAACCTATTTAAAAAAATAATAATTCCATAGCATTTTTACAATATTTTACAGTTAAAATTGCACTAATTTTTTCAGTGTTGCTTGTCCCGTTATTTACGTAAAACAACAACAGCAATTTAGGATTTAGAAGCTAGGCTTATTTGTACTGCACTAACAGACTCAGCCCTTTTCCAGCACAAACAAGAGTGCATGTAAGATATTTGTGTGTTAATGTGTTTATATGTGTCTGTTTTAGCGTGTTATTTGAGGCCCTAGGCCTGATGAGGGCTGCTGATGGGTAGATTTTGCTGCCACTGAGCTGATACTTGTTTTGCCGTAATTAGATTCAGTGAGGAGTGAAGCAAAGCGATTGGGAGATGGAAAGTGTGATCGTGTGTGTTAGAGAGTGGAAAAGAGTGAGAGAGGGAGTCTTGTCAGGTGTTCTTGTGAAGAGTCTGCTCTATTTTTAGTGCTGTCCTCGGTGATGGCTGCTGCTGCTGCAGTATACGGCGGCACAGAGACACAAAAGGCCCGCACTTAAAAAGATTTATACCACTATAAACGCACACAAACATTCAAAGCTATGGTATGGCTTCAGAAGACTTGGAATATAGTACACAGGTCGTATCTGTTATGGTCCTAAAGGTTTTATACTGTCACAAATGTATTGCTGTGGAGAAATATCAATAAACATGCTGTTTTCTTCATATTTGCAGCACAACAGTCCTGCTGAACTGTGCATTAGCATAAATGACAGTTGACAGTTATGACACCAGCTCCGTCATAGCTGTTATGACAGTTATGATAGAGCTGATGGTTTAAGCCACACGGACGTTTCAAATGATAACAGCGGGGCGTCGGGTCCAGATGGACGGCTATCAGCCAGGAGCAATGTACCTTGCAGAAACCTTGCAGTCTTTGTCCTTTGATCTTGTTGTCTTTTCATCCCTCTTTCCTCTCTCACACTCATAGTCAGTCTTCAGCAGTTTTGTTGTTGATTACCATGCATACATGGTAATAGAGTTGACCGTTAAACCACCGTCCCATCCAGTGACCTTTCAGGTTTGCACTTTAACTTTTACACCTGGAACTTTCTTTCAAACAGCTTCAACTTGACCTGTTATGACTGTTATGAGTTCTTGTGAACTGATTCATATTTAGATTTGAATTGTTCAAAATGGCTAACAAATCAATCCCCAACTCATGAGTTACTGGTTTGAACCGGTCTATAAGACTCGCTGAATTGTAGTAATTCTTTACCTAACTGAACTGCACATCATGCCTTTCATCATTTTAAATTTTTATTAGAGATTATTATCACTATCAGCCATCTGCTGATTGTTTAAAAACTGCCGATGATCAGGGCCGATTATATCCTGTCAATCAAAAGGGTGCGGAAAACCATGTTCGGACTGCAACTCATACATATTGTGTGTGAAGAAACTCACTCTTGTGATGAATTTTAACGCATTAACAGTTTAAAAATAGCGACGTTAAAGCAGGCTCTTTTTGACCCTATAAATCACCTGTAGTTCAAGCCAGGGTTGCCAGGTCTGCGTTTTTTTTTTCTTTTCTACATCATATTTGTAGCGCCTCCCATCCAATAATCGCAAAAGGCTTTGTGCTTTGTTACTTCTGATAAGAATAAAAGTTTAGTTAAATGTGATGTTAATACTGTTAGCTCACTGTTCACTGTTCCTTTTCTGTCTATATATATAAAAAAGACTAGAGAGGAGCGTATTTACTATAAATTATGGTAAAAGGTTCCCTGTATAGTATGCAACATTATTTGGTGGAGTTTTTTTTTTTTTTTTTCCATAAGAAAGACCAAACTATCGGTATCAGCCGATATCATTCTGAATAATCGGCGGAGAAATTTAGTATCTGTGCATCTCTAATTTTTAGAATTATTTGAGAATTGTTACTGCACTTTGTGTATGCAAGTTTTGTAAGACTAAAAGCAGCATTACTGGTTGTTCATGTAGCGCACTTATACTTAAAGATACATGTATAGTTTTCGTAAAGGATACTTAGCAGTGTTGTTTACTAAGTAGAAAGAACAAATTTTGGCAGGCAGTGGGAGAGTACCTTCATTAAATGACTAAAAGAATCGTTTATTGAATCAAATCTAAGGAATCGTTAATTCTTTATGATTCCCACACCTAATTATGACGCATCAAACTCGTTTTTTGTTTTCTTTTTAAGGGTTAGTTCACCTAAAAATGTGAAATCTGTCATTAATTACTCACCCTCATGTCGTTTCAAATCTGTAAGACTTTCGTTCATCTTAGGAACACAATTGAAGATCTTTTTAATGAAATCTGAGAGCTTTCTGTCCTTTCATAGACAGCCTACCCAATTAAAACATTGACACTTCAAAAAAGAGATCGGAAAACTAATCCATATGAATTGAGTGGTTTAGTACAAATTTTCTGAAGAGACTCGATCGCTTTTTATGTTGAACAGATTTAATTTAGGCTTTTATTCACATATAAACATTGATCAGCGAACATAAACAGAAGCTCAACCGAACCTGCTTGATGTACGAGAAAAAAAACTTCAGGAAGCTTAAACATGATGCGTAACATGAGAATGATTGTCATTGGTTAAGTTTGAGCTTCTGGAAGAGGTTTGATCTTGCACGTCGTTCAGGTTCAGGTTCTTACTAAACCACTCAATACATATGGATTAGTTTTCAGATCTCTTTATGAACTTTTTGAAGCGTCTTAATTTTAATTGCATAGGCAATTTCTTTCTATGGAGGGACAGAAAGCTCTCAGATTTAATCAAAAATACCTTAATTTGTGTTCCGAAGATGAACAAAAGTCTTACAGGTTTGGAACGACATGAGGGTGAGTAATTAATGACAGAATTCACATTTTTGGGTGAACTAATGCTTTAATATATATCTTATGTTGGCACATGCTTACAGTAATTTATTATTTTGATAAGCCCAGATTCTCCTAGTGTTTTATTTAAAATGGACCCATTATTTATACAGAAAATATGAATAATTCATATGAGTGCCATAGTTTTGATGTGTACATGTTGTAGAAATCACTCATCAGAATGCAGTTGCTTTACTTCTGGAAGAGGGGAAAAACACACTTCCTCCTTTGGGTACTGTTACATTGACCCTTTATGGCCTTCATAATTACCAGAACGCCACATTTCACTTCACCATTGTTTTTAGACAAGCAACTCTTCCTCCTGCCTTTATTTCCTTAAGAAATTCACTTAAGCTCTCTTGCTCTAGTAGGAAATCCTCTTCCTGCATCTGTGTTTTCACAGAAAGTGTTCAGGATTGGAAGTGCACTCATAGACACTTTGAACCTTGACAGGCGGTGTGAGAATCAAGCATCTTGTATGAGCAAGCCAAGGCACATTCTCTTCCTCCACAGGATTGAACACCTATGTTGTCTATAGCATTGATCTTTAATTAGTCCCATGCTAAACATATCCCCCCAAGACATCAGATCTTCTTACATACTAAGAGAAAAAAAAAACACAACATGCCCTTTTGGGACTGTGTAATTGGGATGCAAAAACTAGTTTTTTTTTTTTGTTTGTTTGTTTATGTCAAAAAAATAAGTTAACCGCTTAAGTTAGCCATTACAACTACTGCGAGTATAAAACAAATTCTGCGTTTTGTTCTCTAAAACATTAATTTAAAATAAATAAAGCCGTAAGCCAGGTGTATTAAATAATAATAATAAAATTCTTCCACCAAGTAATAGTTCATTATCCTAATAATAAGCTGTTTATGGGTGCCAAGCAACAGGTATTTTAAATATGGAATCTATGCATCTATTTGCATTTTGCAACAACTTTGCTTCATTATATAGTGTCTACATAAATGTTTGTTTTTTTTTTTTTTTTTTTTTTTTTTTTTTACGGCTGATGTACATCAGAATTCAGGGCCGGATTGGGACTCATTTTCAGCCCTGGAGTTTCATGCCTTAGACCGGCCCACTTTAATTCACGACTGACTATATTAAAATAATGTAATTAAAACCTCAGTATACAAGTTTGCAATAGTGCACGGTTCTCTACAGCCTTGTAAATAATTGTATTTTTCAAAAATATCTTCAAATACCCATGATAGTACAAATGATAGTAGAAAAAAAAAATGCTAAAATTTGATATAGAGTTATTTTTATAGTTATAATAATGATTTTATAATGTTAACCATTGACTAATTCTCTAGCCATCTAGTGGCTGTAGTTAAAAATTCATGTTATTTTAATTTTAATTTAATTAAGTGTTTGCTTTCCAGTAGATGGTAGTAATCGTCCAATTTTTCATTTTTTTCATGTATACCACTATGAATGAAATTTAGAAATGTAGATCTTTATTAAAGTGGATTTAACATAAATTTTTGCTATTTTATATAAATGTATATACTTAAATTATTACAAATTGAGGCAAATAAATAACACAAAATGCCATGAATCCTACTTAATATTGTTGGACAATGTGTAATTGCTATGCAAGCAACATAACATGTGACAACAAATTGATAGGCCCTATATTTTATTATTTGCCTACTATTATTACGATACGCTTAAGCTGCATACATGCCTTTTATCTTTTGCATGTTTTCCCCTCTTCCTTTTTATTTATTTACGTTACTTAAATCGGCCTCCGGTGGCTTAGAACTATTGCCTTACCATAATTTAGCATTTATTTAGAACTTGTCCCGCTGTCCCTACAGACGTCACCTCATCCCTTCTTCTCGTATACTTTTGAGTGAGTTGTCTTCTCCGGGCGCACACTCCGAGTCCCTCCCGACCAGGTTAATTTACCCACCGAAGTGACATGATATCATTGACGTTACGTGCAAGTGAGCGGTAAAAACCCTATCGCTTGTTTGTTTGTTTGTTTGTTTGTTTGTTTGTTTGTTTGCCGTTGCCCATGTCGTCCAGGCCTAAATCCGTCACTGACTGGTTTTAAGGAAAAAGTTAGGCTACTCAGCTTAGTACATTTGGCCACGTCCACAGTTTCTAGAGCAGTGGTCTCAAACTGCCAGGCCGCGGGCCATTTACGACCCGCCCTCCCCCTCTACCCGGCCCGCAACTGATCTCAAAAATAAAACATAATCCGGCCCGCTAAATTATTATTATTATTATTATTATTATTATTATTATTATTATTCTCTAGTTGCTACCTGTCTGATATGCAAAGAAAAAGTCGCCGTTCTAAGGGGCATTCACATATCGCGTCACATAAGCGGCCGCGCCGCATTCTCCTTCTTTCCAATGCGCTTTCGCTCCAGTGGCGTCTGTCGTTGCTATGCAACCATGAGCCGCGCTCTCAACCGTGTCGCTTCTATTATGAGTGCTCTTGCCCAAATTACGGTAAAAGCACTCGACTTCGAGTCACGAGCGTCGATTTAAACCACCGAAACGCGTCCGATGCAGCCTTTAAACGTTAGACTATTGCAATTAATAGTATATTAGTAGTATTATATTTTTAATAGTATTATATAATTATATTACACTCTGTTACAATGAGAGAGACACTGCTGTTTACATTTAGTATGGTAAATAAAATATTTATAGTATAGGTATAAAGATATTTTAGAGAATGAGCAATAATGCAAAGGAAAGTAAATTTTCTGAAATGTTGCACTTTCTTGCGCTTGAATGTAAATATGGCCCTCCTATGAGGTGTCAATCACAGAAACGGCCCCCCGCCAATTTGAGTTTGAGACCCCTGTTCTAGAGCATCCATATTTCAGCCCAGTGCCATGACAACACCGGCCCTCGTGGCCAAATAAACAGACCGGCCTACCGGGAATTCTCCCGATTAGCCAATCCGGGCCTGTCAGAATTTAACCCTCTGGAGTCTGAGGCTGATTTGGGGCCTGGAGAACTTTTGACATGCCCTGACATTTGTGCTTTTTTCAGTTGTTCATAAACATATTAATGGAAAAAGTGTCATTACACTGTATTCAGCACAAACTAGGCTACAATAATATGTGAGGAACATGTATGTACATGTTTGTGTTTTTGAAGGAATAACATTTATGCGTGGTTGTTGAAAAAACAAAAAACTTAAGTCACTGAAATAAGGCCAAAAAAAGTATAATAAATCTGTGTTCATAAGACTTTAGGGTATTGGAGGTTGTAGACTAGAGTTTTTGCTTCAAAATTATGTAAAAATTATGCTGCCTACTCCTTCATATTTAACAATATATTGATTTAGTTTTTGTAAGACACTTTTTGCCAAGAAACACAGTATGCAAGGAGGCGTGAATCACCACTGAAAATGGGCCATTCTCACCTGAGAAGACAAAAGAATTGGATAGTAATGAGCTGAAATGACTTGCATATTAATGAGGCATTTCAGTCAGGTAGGCTGTGAAAAAAAACCTTCTGTGATGTCTCAAGCTCATTATGATATATGAAACATACAGAAAAATATTATTACAATATAAAGTAATGGTTTTATATTATACTTTAAAATATAATGTATTTCTGTGATGCAAAGAGTCTGAATATAGGCTTTTAGTTTAAAAGCATGCACATTTGGAGAAATATTGGATTCTCATATGCTTATGTCAATTTTCTATACAGAGGAGTTATTTTTATTTAATATTCACTGTCATTACTATGAGCGCTGGTGTTTTCAATTCATCCTTGAAGTCGGAGGGCGCTCTGTGCATTTTAGTCCACAAATTCATCTAAAAGAAGAAGAGGCTATTCCATGAATGGAGTTTCCAATACATACAGCAGCAGGAGGGCGCTAAAGAAACAAAAACTCATCTAAACTTCATCTGTAGAAGACAAGTAAACAGGAAGTAACTGCATGTCTTCTAGAGATCGCTAACCATGACTTTTACATCCAGATAAACACTTTTCAAGACAATAAATACACGATTGAGATAATAAATGCATGTATTGACTGAATTAGCGTCTGAATAGCGCTGGCTCCGTGGGCGTGGCCGCATTAGCAGATAATGAGCTGAATCACGGATTTCTGACATGGCTCTCTTTTCATACAGATTACATAAACAAAGAAGGTTTGTTTTCGATTTGACTTACATGATTTAAAACCTGACATCTTAACGTTTTTTTAGACATAAGTGTAATTTTTTTGTCATTAGTATTCACTAAGTTACAGTTCATTTTCTGAGAACTATCAGATTGGAGTTCGTTCAGAGGGAGAGGAGAAATCACGCATCATGTTAGTTTTCTTTATTTTACAAAAAGCACAAAATTCTGTTTTTACTCTGAGTGTACACAAATGAAAGAAGATATTCCACAGATTAAAATGGTGTATAACTCTTAATTGTATGTGCAACATTGACGGAGTATTTTGAGTCTCTTTCACACTGATAAGAAAAAACCACGGTGGTATCGCCGGCGATACCGTCAGACCTCAGAGTGTTAAATACATTGTGCTGTTTAGCAAAATAGCAATCATAAACAACATGCAGTAGCAGGCTACTAAATTGTATTACTGGATTGAAGAGTTGTATATTGTGAAAATGAATATTCATTAATCATTACTGTTTGGAATCACTTTGTCCTGCCTAACCATCCCCCTTTAACCCACTGTTAATGCATGTCAATTCTTGGTTTATTATAAAGGTCATTTGAAGTTGCTCTCCTTCTCGTAGTATAAAGGCAGTGGTCCTTATTCTTATGCATGCAGTGTTCTCTGTCTACGATCTTAACCAGCCCTAACACTGCATGTTAATTACTGTGCAAGTCATTTAGAAAATTACTCTTATGTAGACATTTGAATGTAATGAAACAGGTTCATTGAGTTATTAGTTGGACTGTGTCTTATATCACAGTATAATTAATTTTATATCATAAAAATTATATTTATATCGCAATATAATTATTGAGTTTATATTATGGTTTATATTATGATGGTTTATCGCCTTTGGATAATCCTTTAAATTTGTTTACTGATGGTATTTCATCCTAGATTTTTTTGGGGCAATTTAATGGACGCATATCAAAAAAAAGGATTCTCTTCAAAAGATTAGCAAGTTCTACCTCTTGTTTTGAACACATTTTGCTTTGTATTTTTTCTTCATGTTTATTCACCATAGTCAAATATAACCCACTGTAGCCATATAATTATATCTACCACAGTATAAATAACACATTTTTACCGTCATTACTACACAGCTCTATTTTATTCTATTTGCAGATATTTTACTTAAAGCTGCAGTCCATATGTTTTGCCTTTTTGTCACCATCTCTGTTTGAAACCTGCAATTGCAGTAATTTGCGGAATTATCGTTTTTACGTGGGTTGTGCATCGACACGGCTCCTCAGCGCAGATTAATCTAATGTTTGCTGTCAGTCACTACACTGGTGTGGATACTGTACTTCTGAATCACAGATTCTATGTCTCAGAAGTATGACCAAAATAAGAATTTTCACCAGAAAATATCATCTGAACAAGTAAGTATCATGTCTGCTACTTTTGTTCTGACCAACTGAGGGAAAAAAAGCATTACAATAAATTGCTTTACCAATGGTGATGAAATCTAACGATCGCTTTGCTCGGATCACTTCAAACCATGCAAATGATTATTAGTGTTATACTTTGTTCTCAAATTTGTTAATGTTAACAACATCAGCATTGCATGACTATGTGTATTTAGTCTGTATTAGCGTTACCTGGAGATTTCAATTTCTTTAGCCACTCCGCAGTTCGAAGTCTTTTGCTTTTGGTGAATCTCTAGTTGTCACTGATGATTGTCATTTGGACCTTTCTGGCTTACAATCCGCCATCAAAATGATAAGTTTAGTTATTGCAGCTGCTGTGAGAAAAGGCTATAAATGATCTGTCACAGCATCCTCCACATGCCATATAGCTTACTAGATGGGACTCCTTTTGTATGTAAACAGATGTGACATAATGACGCAAAGAAGAACGGCGGCATGCTCGAATTTCCTGCGGAAACCCACCAGTACCCCTTTTATTAGAAAACATTATTACAAGCTTACCGTTGTGAACCAGGCTAAGGTAAGGAGATAGTTTTGAACGCTGGCTGGTTATGTACTTGCTCAAAAATTGATTTTTGGATCATTTTTAACCCAAAAAATGTATGGACTGCAGCTTTAAATATATTAGATGTCAGTACAAAATGAGAGTTTGCATTTGCCTGTCACAGTTGCAAGAAGCTTTTCTTCGTTTTAGCTGTGGCCCATCTTTTTGGAGAATGAGTGCAGACTAGCCTTACTGTACTCAAATTTTGAAAAGGTTTGGCATGAAAGGAATGATCCGGAAGAGCTTCAGTCGATGTTAATCCTATCTGTCTGTCTCTCTCTCTCTCTGTGTGTGTGTGTGTGTGTGTATGTCTTTCTCTTTCTCTCTCCCACTTCCTCTCATTTCCTCTGTATCCGACTCCCTTGAGTATAGGCTGGAGGGATCTTTGACAGTTGTGCTGTTTTCAGCAGTAGAGGGATAACAGTAGCTTTTCTAAAGGAACTAATATCTCAATTTGTATTCTGAAATGCCTCTCAGAGCTTTGTAAGAAGCATGACATATTTTGCCTACATCATCACTTCTCTAAACAGCTTGGTTTTCCTGTTTCATGGATTGATTAATTGATCAAAACCTTCATCGATAGCGTTAATAAAGCACAGTTTCATATTATTTCATATCTTAATGTGTTGAGCTTTGATTGACCTTGTGCTAAACAAAGTACTATCAATGAAAAACTATAACTGCTGTCATTTTAAGTGACTTTGATTACATAACTATTGATAGCCAAATAATCAGCCAATGTGTATATGTGTATATATATGTATGTATGTATGTATGTGTGTGTGCCACTTTGATCTCTAGATATGTTTATGCATCAACCTTTTAAAAGCCCGCATCCATTGTGCACTAAACATAACAGCTGGATTATAATGTACCTTAATCTATTTGCCCAAACAGATTTCTTCTGTCTTTGTGGTCTTTGTTGTTTCATATGAAGCGTTGGCTTCTTGACCCAATCTCAACCTTTCCATAATGAGCATCTATTGTTCCTGAAATGTGCTCTGGGTGATGCTGAGCCGTCCCTTGATGTGACCCTGTTACCGCGTAGACGTAACGACGCTCGGTTTTCCTATGATGATTGGTGGTTACTCTAACGACAGGACGTGGCAGCACCTGAGCTTGTTTTTGTCAGGCATTACATCATCGGGGATGATGTCATCAGGGGGGGTTGTTTTGGTCCCTGTGCATATCTGGAAGCCGTCCAAAATTTCACTCACTAATGCCTATCTGTATCTTCACGCCTACGTTGCTTTTGTAATCACAGATGATAAACATGCAAGCTGGCTGTTTCTATTTGATACGGTAGTGAAATGCTTATGTGTAAGCATAAACGCTAATAGCCTTCACAGTTTTATCACATATAATTGCCATTTCATTGTATTAAATTGACAGAAAGCCTTTGATGCAACCATTAACAAAACACATTTTAATTCCTTTAATTGTTTTTAATTAAGTTTATGTATTTATAAAGATTGTTTTTATTCCCTATTATTTATACATTTTTATTTACACCATTTTACCTTTTTGTCAAGACTTAGTTATACATAGTAGTTTTATGATATAAAATGTGTCACACATTAGCAAATGGAAATTTGCATAAGTCATCTGATTGGCTGTCTGTTGGCCTATTGCCCTGCTTGCATGCATTGTTCATATTTTTCTTTGTTATTCAAATTCTAATTATCATATAGTGTCAGTCCAGGGCACAGCTATATTTCACAGCTCACCTCTCTGTGAAACAATAAGTGCTTTATATCAAATGGACAGATGACTGATTGATTGAATGATAACATTTATTGTAGCCTATGTCTTTATTTTGACTGACAGAAAGAGATATGGAGGGGGGGGGGGGTGAGGGGTGAGCTCACTTCCGTCATCACAAAGCTAAAGGGTCGTGTGTGGGCGGGGCTGTCAGTCGCCCAGAGGGGTAACTGGAGCGTGTGTGTTTGGTGGGGGGTGGGGAGTGAATTGGCAGCGTTGTCATAGTAACAAGAAGGATGTCAGAGAGCCATGTGCTCTGTGCTTCTGTCGTCTGCTACCGTCTTCCATCTCTTTCTCTCTGTCTCTCCATCTATTTTTCTTCCTCTCCAGCCTTCTCTCACTCTCCCGCCCAAACCGACCAGGAAATGGCTCTCCTCCGCGGTTGCCATGCCAACTGCCTGCAGCCCTGGTGGTGAGCGGAGGGGAGCGTGATAATGACATTACTCTCGCTGGGCTAACTGTGCTCATCCTTCATTTCTCTTGTCTTTCCATTCCTCTCTTCCTCTCCCCCGTCCACCGTTCAACTCTCTCTCATCCTTTCTTATTTCCATATCTGCACCTCACCCATTGCATGCTCTTTTATTCTAATTTTCTCATTAGTGCCTTTAGTCTCGCAGTGTCTGTGCGAGTGTGTGCGTGATGTTTATGGGTAATTCACATAAAATACTTTTGATAAGTTTACATGTCTTGTGCGATGTGCTTTGTTCCATGTAAGACTATTTTAAATGGTTTTTCTTTGGCTGGAACTGTAGTGCATGGTGCTAGCAACACCACAGACCTGGGGTTTGATTCTCAGGGAATATAAATAAATATAATGTTTTAAATGTATACTTATATAACACACACAAAATAAATTTATATCGCATCTAACAAAATTTTGTAAAAATATATATGTGTATGTTATGTTTATTCTGTTTATTTTCACATTATTATAGATAGGACACTATCCCTGCTGGTCCCTGCTGTATCAGAAGCCAATGAGCTTGCATGCTCAATTTAAATACATGGGTAGCATTTGCCTTAGCGCTTTCAGAAACCCTCACCTTCCCCAGCTCCAACTGTATAGATCTGCTATGGATAATTCATGTACACTATATTGTATAGCAGCAGCAGCATGCAATTATATGAAAAAAATAGTTATAATAATGAGATTCAGCTCATATTAATTGAGTCACAAAAACATTAAAAACCCCATGAAATACTTACATATTTCATAGTGAAAATAGAAGTTTGGCTGGACATATCAAAATGTATATATATATTTTTTTTGTTTTTGTTTTGTTAAATAGCCAGCTACATTCTTATTTTTGAGAGCATGTGATTGAGCAAAAATAAAAAATTGAGAGTTGGATGGTGAGGTTTGTTTGTTCTTGAGAGAAAAACAATGTAAATTTTAAATCTGTAAATCTGCTATAAGGTATTTTGTCAACTTTTTGGAGTAAAATAACATAGATAGCCTTATAAGGGCTAGATAATGGACGTGATTTGATTACATGGGGTGTTTAAAGTGACCTAGTGAAGGCAAAAAAATGTTTTAAAAGAGAAAGCAGTTACAGAACCTAAGATTTAAATGTTCCCTTATACATTCGTAGAAGTGGTTAATCATCATCAAGGTTAACATATCATGCGTCAACTACCCATATGCATGTTGGAGTATATATGTGTAGTAAGCGGCACCAGCGGCGCTCTTTCAACATCAGTGAGGGAGGGAGGAGGTTCCTATTCAAAGCCCCCTCTCTTCCTCCCCCTCCACACACAGACACAGTCTCTTACACACTCACACACCCCCTGCTTTGGACACAAATGAACCGGGAGTGTTTAACAAAGACAGCTTGGATGCGTGAGGTTGGTTCCCTAGTCACAGTCTCTGCTAATGGTGCATAAAGCCGTACGCGTGGACACGAGAGAGACAGAGGAAGATGATGGGGAGGGAGTGAAAGTGCTGTCAGCCATTTTTGCCTTTTTTCCCCTCATTTTTTACAACGCTGTCGATCAGCATTGGTCGTCACTGATAGGAGAGTCTTACTTGATTACCTAAAAAGGAGGATTCATTTTTTTCCCCTCATCCCTGCCTGGATTTCTCATCCTGTTTCTCCTTTTATTTTATTTTTTTCCTCCTTCATCCCTTTCTTTTCATGGACCTAGTGGACAGACAGATGCTGTGTGCACCTGACAAGGAAAAGCGTTGATTTTTTTTGGAGGGAGAACCGTGTTGATCGAATCCAGCACATCATCTCCGGCGAACATACTCTCTCCCCCTCCTACCCTGGGAAAGATTCTCCTCTTCTCCCCTGCAGGAGGGGGGGGAAAGAAGGGAGACAGGGGAAGACTCACTGGAGGGGGGAGAGAGGGGAAGATTAGTGGGAACCAGCAGGATGCTTAAATTTCGCCCTGGCTCTGCACCTCCATTATGAAGCCATTAGTTAGTGGTGGCGGCCATGGAGTCTCCAGCCAGGCTGATAAAAGCCCTGTAAGTATCGACCCTACATTTCTAGTTCTCTCTCCTCAAAATACTACCAGCATTCGCTCGTCAGATGTGCCAAACATGATCAGGATGGATGAAAATGGCGTTGGATGCATTAAAATGCTAATGTAGAGAGACAAATGAGTTAAATGTGGTTTTAAATGGTGTATTTCCATGTCTCTAGTGTTTCTGCAAATGTGTAGCTTGTTTTTGATACAAAGCTACTCAAAGGGTTAATTGCATGTATGCAGATGTCTTTTAATTGACATTTCACATACAGTACGTCTAGCTTAGCACTGCATTGTATCGTTCGACCCGTGGAATCTTGTTTTACGAGAGGCTGTCGAGTGCCACGACCTCATTCATCCACTGCTAGCGTAATGTGTGTCAGTGTGTGAAGGCAGCCATGTGCATGCCGCCCCCCGTCACCCTGCACACATGCTCAGATGTGTGTGTACTGGATGATGAAATGGCCAAGATTGTGTCGTGTTTGTCACAGTAAAACTTAAATTTAAATGCTTGATAATGACTGTGTGTGAGCGTTTGAATGTGGGAGGAGTTATGACATCACTGAACGATGCTGTCAGCTCAACATCTGTTGCGTTTCATAAAGCTGCTTGTGACTAAATGCATTTGATAGCGTGTTCGTTCACGTGTGTGTGTGTGTGTGTATGCGAGTGAGTGATCACGTTCTTCGGTGTTTGCACACGGGCGGCATCGGAAAGCGATCAGCGCTGGACTGCTGAGTGGAATGATGAGCACTTTTAGCTGTAAATGAATTGATCTTCTGTCAGCCATAATGTGCTAGTGTGCGCTTGGCCTTGTACGAGCATTGAAAACGTGCCATGTTCGAACGTCTTCATAGACTATAGACCATAGTCCCTGACATAAGAGCGTTGCTATGCAACAAATATAACAATTCTCTGTGGAAGTTGCAGTGATATGGTGAACAGGTGTTTCACATCAGAGCTGTTAGTATATTGTGGGTTTTAGCACAACTACAACGCTGTATTGATCAATTGTAAGTCAAAACTTAAATTGATGTATAATTTAATTTTCCCTTTAAGGCATGCTAGTTCTCTCTGTGGCCATCTTAGTGACTCCACTGGGCATCTATTATTCTAGGACAGGGTTTTTTTTTTTTTTTAAATGTGGGGAGTACCCCCCCAGGGAGGTGCCGAGTAGGGCTGGGTGATATGACGACATCAATCGATAAAGATTTTTCTATATAGTTTATCTGTATGTAAATACATTGGTGCAGTGCATGACTACTTAAACACAATAGAGCAGCAACAAAACATGGACAAATGAGAATAAAGAGCAGGATGTGCTTAATGATGAGTTATTAAAAGCACAATAAACCGCAAAAGAGAACTGAATTCGATACTGACAGATGGCTTTTTGTGGTGCGCATCCGAAGCGCACAAGTGCTGAATTCAGTTCACTTTCACATCTTATTATGCTTGAACCATCAAATACACACATTTATAAGTCAAAATGCCCATCTTGGGGATTATTCACATAAATAAAGTCAGCCATCAAGTATGTTGTGTTAGAAGGGAGGCCCACTGTCTTTGACTTTGAAAACCCCTGATCTAGGTAAAAAAAAATTAACTGAAAAGGCCACCATATTATTTCTCCCATATATCTCCTCCTCATACTTTCCCTGATTCAATTCACTGCAACTGTTTTCATTATTTTTTTATACATCCTTTATATACCTTTTTTGTTTCAGGAATATTTGTGCTGCTGTTTAAAATTGTAACTTGAAATGAAGTAAAGAACGATTTTTGGTTCCTTAGTATATGCAATCCTGTACAACTTTTGAAAGAAGTCACTTTTGTTCACCAAGGCTACATTGATTTGACCAAAAAAAACATCAAAACAGTAATTGTGAAATATTATTACAATTTAAAATAACTGTAATTCTATTTGATTTTATTTAAAAATGTAATTTATTCCTGTGATGGCAAAGCTGCATTTTCAGCATCATTACTCCAGTCTACAGTGTCACTTCAGTGATCCTTTGGAAATCATTCTAATATGCTGATCTGCTGCTCAAAAAAACTTAAACTGCTTATCTAAATGTATGACTTTTGCATTTGTGAGACTTTTATCCAAAGCGACAGACTGCTTTCAAGCTATACTTAAGTATTTATATAATTGTAATATCACTATGCAAGATCTGAATATACACAACCTTGGTGTTGCTAGTATTATAATCAAGAGTGCTTTTTTTTTGTCTGGTTCTCAAAGAAACACCTGGAGATGTTGCTTGGTACTCACACTGTGCTCTCCTCACTATCTTCTTTTCTCTCGAACATGGTAGATGATGATAATGATGTTTTTTTTTTTATCTTTTTTTAATTAACATTAATGACACAGGCAACAGCAAGAATATTAGACTGCTGTCACTTTAAAGGCCTGGTTATGCTTCACTTTCCGTGTGCAGTCGTGTCCGCGCATCTTTCAAAGTTTACTCAACCGCAGATGCGAGCGGATGACCGAGTTCGACACATTTGCAGTAAAATAAAAAAAAAAAAAAAATATATATATATATATATATATATATATATATATATATATATATATATATATATATATATATATATATATATATATATATATATATATATATATATATTATTATATTATATTATATATATTATACTATCGTGTCATCAACGGGACATTCGCTGGCCAGGATCGGAGAAGAAAAATAATGCATCCACCATTGCAACATAGTTCAGAAGATACACCAAGAATCAAATCCGAACAAGAATCAAATACGATGGAGAAGGATATGCTTCTAAGTTTACTCATCTTGTTTTTGAATCACTCTTTCCACGCACTTCTTCGACGACTGCACACTGCGTTCAATACTGTGCGTATTGCCACCTAGTGGACTCTTCTGTCCTGCTTTTGCGTGCACACCGTCCGCGCGGTCTCAATCTGAGCTGCACGCGGATGGGGTCCGTGAGCCCTCCGGATGACGGAAATGATGTCACTCGGATGGTGCATGAACACGGAAGGCCGAAGCATACTTTGGGCTTAAGACGGGATGCATGCATGGACTGAATATACTGACACACATCTGGTTTCTTTCTCAACTGTTCGCTAATGACATAACTGAGAAAATACTTGCCAAGACAGGAATTTTGACATAATTTTGTGTGCGTGTCCCTTCAAGTGAAAGTAAAAGCAAAAGAGGAATTAATTCGGTGTTCCAGCGCTGTCTCTCTCTGTGTGTGCGCACGCTTCAGGTGTGGCACAGATAACAGCTCGCAAGTCCCGATTTTCGCCTCTTCAGCTTTTAAAATCATTTGAATGTGTTAATAGGCGAAACGCATCCAAATTATAAACTTTCACTCTATGATGGTTAAACTTAGCAGTAAATCTGCAAATCGCATGCGTGCCGAACCGTTGGGCCTTATCCGTACGGATCATGGATTAACTGATCTGTTGCACCCCTAATAGTAAAAGAACACACTTATCATCATGATTGCCGTCTTACCAGAGATGGAGAAATATCCTACACCAGTAAGTAAACGTGTCCCTGTGAACCGGTACTCAAAAGCGCTTCCCTCCACGTTTTCTGGTGCGCATCATTTATTTTTACCACACATGCGCACCTTATGTGCACCCCTGATTATAATCTACCAGTTGAGCAACAGGAACACACTTGCATAAAGTGACAACTTGTGCTGTAACTGCAGTGCAAAAGATCTTCAGATATGATTTTGGCATTTTTTTCTCACTTTGCAAGACTTTATTTTGTAGAATTATTGTTCTGCAAAAAAAACAAAACAAAAAAAAAAAAACTTTATTTGCAATTGCTCCAATGAGAATGTGTGTACAGAGCTCTTTTTGAAGACCTGTAGGACTCTGTTAGATTAGGAAACCAATACATGGAGAGATTAATTGTGGACACTCTTTCATTGAATATCAGGAAGTGGTCATTTTCCCTTAGCTTTATTCCCTACATTAGCATAGTAAATATTTTTGCCTGCGTTTGTGTGAATATCGGTCTTGTTTAATCTGACGCCAAGCCGAAGCTCTTTAATCTTTTGATCCTCTCGGCTCAGGAAAGCGAGAGGCCCCTAGAGCGATACTGAGGCTTATGAGATACGTTTGCAGCTTTGAGTCCTCCAGCATCAGCCCTTTTTCTTTTTTTCTTTTTTTTTTTTTTTTTTTAATGTCACACCTTTTGCTTTGACAGACATGAGCTCCTCACAGAGATATAGCAACAGGTTCATATGTCTATATGTCCACATCTCAAATGTACAACAGCAGGTACAGTAGGACTATATTCGAAACAAGTATGCATGCAGTTGTACAAAAATTAAGCTTTCCTACCTGCACAAAGCCATTTTGGACTTTGGTCACATTTTTGTCTTATGTAGGTCGTTAAGACTGCATTATCTTTTTTGGGTTTTAGAAACAGCTTGTGACCCACAGACATTTTAAAGAGTAAGGATTCGGTTAAATCTGTGACCATATAACTTCACATTCATACTTGTGTATGTGAAAGGCCAATGTACCAGTAAGCTTATTCATTTATTTACAATCTCCCCCAGAGGCATCACAAGAGTGATATTTGGGACCCCTGCGAGTATAGCGTGCTGTCTGTGACCTGTGCGCTGTTTGACTAAAAGCCTCTTGGGTTAATTGACGGAGGCCTGCCCTAAATTCTGTGGTAAGAGAGTTTAGTCATTATTATGTGCAACAGTGACATGAAAAGGGCACTTAAAGGACAGGAGCGGACCCCTGGGTGGGCACAAGAGGCAGGCAGGATATTGCTATTGACACATGCATATTGACTGCTGTCGCTACCAACATTTTGTCCAAATTATGTGATTGCATGCCAAAGATGTATGTAGAATCAAAATGGGTTGGGTTGTTGCTGATAAGTGAAACATATTTGGTCATTTTTTTTAAATATTTGAATTATGACCTGAGCAGATTATACTACCATTAATCCCTTACTGTTTTGAAATTAACACTTGCCAACCTGCCAAATGCAGGTGAAAATCCACTGTGGCGGGTAGCACACATCAACACACTAGCCAATTTGGCAGGTTATGATTCATAAATGAATAATAATAATAATTATTAATGTCAGCTGTTCAAAATCATGCCACACCACAGCATCACTCAGAGTTTTTCATTAAAATACAATGAGTTAGGACAAATATACACTCTGAAAAAATGCTGGGTTAAAAACAACCCAAGTTGGGTTAAAAATGGACAACCCCAGCGATTGGGTTGTTTTGACCCAACTGTTGGGTTGAATTTAACCCAACCTGCAGGGTAGTTTTATTTAACTCAACTGATGTTTGAAAATCACTTTATTGACCACTTAAAATTAACCCAAAATGTTTAATTAATATTAATTAAATAATAAACATTTATTAAATTGCTTATTAATAAATGTTCATCTTTTGATGATTATTGTTGCCTCTAGTAATTATGTGTCTGATTTTTAATTTCCAACATATTTTGCGCTCATTTTAAGGCAGCCATATAGTCATTTTTAAACAATAGTTGAGTTAAATAAAACTACCCAGCACATTGGGCAAACATTTAACCCAACTGCTGGGTTTGTCCATATTTAACCCAACTTGGGTTGTTTTTAACCCAGCATTTTTTAGAGTGTATGTATGTACTGATTGGTTTATTGTGCATTTTTCAGTAACAGGTTTGTTTTTGTTGCTTGAATAAATATGCTTCATACAGAGAAATAATATAGCTTGCACTTTCTCTTTCCGCTTGCACTGTTTTTCTTTTTTTACCTTAATTCAAACTCATTTACGCCACTTTGTCAAATCTTTAGGTGAACTTTTGCCTGTATTGTTATTCACTGTTTTGGACTGCAGCCTTGAACTTGAGAACGCGAGTAGAGAATGACGTGATCGGTGTGCAATAAACCTGCCTGTGTGATGTCCGTGGCGCTTCCTGTCTGCTGTGCGACCAGTTAATATTCCGCCAGAGCCTTAGGAGACAATTAAGAGGCCGCTTTTTCCCAACCCGTTCTCATAAATGCCGCATCTCCCAAGACTTAGCCAAGAAAAGTCCTAGCATCTTTGCTATGCGCAGGTAAACTGATAATTACACGAGAAGAACAGAGAATTTAGTTTTTATTTCCATTTTATTTTATTGGAATGGTATCCACAAACAGTGATTGACTGTCATAAAGCTGACAAATGTTTTTTTTGTATGGTTCTTTTGATGTGAGTGATAAAAGATTTGTTTTGTCATTATGTTCCAGCACACAGTCTCATTACAGTCAATTCAGCCAACAAACTCACATTCACAAATATATGGGTATAATGTGATTTCATGTATGTAATTTTAACCAGTATATTGCTCATCTCCAGCTCTTCAACAGTCACCCATGTTTCATTTCTTGCTCAATGCTCAGTGAGCCTGTGTTTATTTATAAAAATTTATAAAAGGAAGATATTTTTGGATCAGACAAAATTTCGGGGAGGAAACATTGAACGTCATGGACCATTTATGTAATATTTGTGAGGTTTAGGGAATTGGAACACTTTGTAATGTTTTGTTTTCTACTTCTGTTATAAGCTGTCCCACGCAAACAAATCTAGTGATTCCTGCAGAACTGGAGCAGCTGTTGTTCATGAGGTTCTACTTATTCTCTATTAACTGTTGAGGCTAATTTGATAATATTCTCAGCAGAGTTTAACATTTTACCATTTTTAAATCCATTCTGCAGATTTTCCAGCTCAGAAAACGAGGTGTTGGGTTTAAAACAAGGTCACAATTCTTTTCGGTCTATCAACTTTTTCTTAGATGCACCTAAACATTATTTAAACTATCAGTGACATTTCTTTTAGTCTTTACTAATGTACATGTATTTCTGTAGAAAGCTCTTGTCATTGTAATGAAGATGTTGTTAAAACACTCTACGCAGTTGAAACTCCTGTGGGAAGAATCATGTGCAAATCAACCTCATTTACAAACAAAAAGACACCTTGAAAAATGGCATCGCTCATTGCTCTCCGCTCAGCGTAAGCAAGTAACTGCTTCATTGTTCCCTGCTCATTTCTATAACAGCCAGTAGAAAAGCCCATGTACACTCCTGAGAAGTGAATTTACTGGCATGGTAGAGGTTTTGATGACTCCTTTCTGCAGTGGAAGCATGAGGAGAGGTGATGTGTGTATCATAGCTGACAGCTCTGTGGCCATCCAGGACTGTTAAGGGAATAGCCTTGAGGAACACGGCCGAAGGGATGTGGAAGGAGGATTGAGGCACTTTGCTGCTATCACAGCGCCTTTATTTTAACTGCTGAATGCACCCGCTGACCTAATAGTGTGCACTGAAACATCACTTTGAGTGTGTACTGGTGCTTCAAGAACCCTAATCAAATACACTTCTTTTCTTTTCTTTACTTTTCTTTTCTTTTATTTTATTTTCTTCTGTCATTCATTTGTTTCATCCTTCTGTCTCATTTTGTTCTCTTTCATTTGTTTCTTTTGCTCACTTTTGTTTGTTCGTCTTCATTTATGTAAAAAAATTGTTCTTTTTGATTTTTTTTTTTTGTTTGTTTTGTTTTCATTTTGTCCCATTTGTTGTTTTTCTTAACTCTCTTTCATTTTTGTTTTTTCACTGTTTTGTTAGTTCTATTTCTCATTTTGTCCTTTTCCGTTCAGTCCTTTTCCATGGTCTCCTTTCTTTCTTTCTTTCTTTCTTTCTTTCTTTCTTTCTTTCTTTCTTTCTTTCTTTCTTTCTTTCTTTCTTTCTTTCTTTCTTTCTTTCTTTCTTTCTTTCTTTCTTTCTTTCTTTCTTTCTTTCTTTCTTTCTTTCTTTCTTTCTTTCTTTCTTACTTAAATAGCCCCAATTAATATGAATATGAACTGCCATGACTGGCAATAGATTCAAATAATGAATTTGTGCACATGAGGAGGAATATTCATCAACACATTAGTGTGTTAAAACACCTTTATCCTCGCCAATCTGCCTCCTTTCCCTCTCTTACTGCACCAGTATCGCTGCAGATAGTGTGCAAATATATAATTTTTCTTATCTGCTTCTACTCCATCTATAAGGTTGCTTTCTCTCTGTTCAAGCTCTCCGTCTCCCGAGAGAATTGGCTGCATTTCCGGCATGTATACGATTATGGGAGTGGAAATTAGGTCAGATGCATTTTGTATGAAAGCTATACTCAGCCACAGCTGGCTGAAGACATCCAATAGCCCCCCAAAAAAGCAATTTCACTTGTGAACACACATACACACACGAACACACACACAGACACAATCGGGAGCCGATTGAATGGGTTTTATCGGAATGTGGCCACGTGTGTGTGTGTGTGTGTGTGTGTGGGATGTGTGCTCTCTAATATTAGCTGAAATTGGTTCTTAGCTCCTTATCTCAGTGCTGTTGTCAGAGCCTTTCCTCTTGCACAAGCTCCCACACACGCACACTTTGCTCTTGGAGCCGCACCCCTTCAGATATGTACAAAGCGTCGCTCACTCTGTACCAGAGGAAAAAACATGCCATATACACATCTTTTAGTCTGACTATAAAGCATCTTTCTTTCATTAATTATGAATTTGTATTTGTATTGTTTTCCTAATGTTTGTTTTTATGGAAAAATGAGCCAAACTTGTTCTTGCTGTAAGCTAAGATGGTATTCCAATGCCAAGGCTCTCATTAGAAATATAATTTTCTCTCACAGCTTCAGTTTCTCTACAGCTTGGCTTCAGGGAATCTATGTACAGTATATGCAGGCTTAATAGCAGACTTGTGGAAAATATGCAGGATTGTGGAAAATATGAGTTGTTCAAGCACTAGTCTTTTGAGGTCATAGAATAGTTTTGCGTGCAAAACCACTTGTCAACAACCATTAGCACTAGCAAAGGAGCTGCGCTATTCTGTTAAATCAAACTAGCGAAACCCCACATTAAATGTGACTGACCCGGCTGACATTTTGTTGCATTTGGCAGAACTGTGGATGGTGTGGAGGGGAAACTTGCCCATGTTAAGATATTGTCTGGTCTTGTTTCCAGCTCTAATAAAACACTGAATGTGTCTGAGGCCTAGTTCCACCAAAAAATCCTTGAGGAGTCGTATCAGAAACATCAGACTGCAGGTGTGATGAATTAATGATAGCGTAGTGGACTGCAGCTTTCCACAAAACTGACATTACTTTGAACCTCAGCAAAAAAGGAGACACTGCAATCTTTGACATTTAAAAGTTCAATGAAACCCACAGAACTTTGTTGCTTTTAGTTTATATCTATTCTCTTTGAAGTCATATACATGAGCAAAAATTTGGGTAAATGAACAGATTGGCTGATTGGCTGTTATGGTTATTAGATTCATTGTAGGATGTATATGGATTGTTATAGTCAAATGCACATCCTGACAGTCTGTTTGTTTCCGTGTGCAGCTGCCGGCAGACTTCAGCAGATTACACCTGGCAGACGGGATTCACCCGCAGGTGACACACGTTTCCTCCAGCCACTCAGGATGTAGCATCACCAGTGATTCTGGGAGCAGCAGCCTGTCGGACATTTACCAGGTGACAACACCATTCCCTGCTAGACACCTTGTCTTTGGGTAATGTAGGAGTAGCAGCTTTGTGACAAATGCCATCAAAATGTGACACATACTTAATGCTCTGAACTGACAGCATTTGACAGTTTTTACTGGTTTATGCCTCTAGGAATAATGAAGCTAGGACTAATAGAGGAATAGTTTACCTAAGAGAAAAAAAAAAGTAAACATTTCTTGGCTCTCATGTTGTTCTGTGTAACCCGAAAGGAGAATTTTTGAACAGGCTGGCAGACACATGAATAACAGAACGTGCAATTTCTCACATCTAAGTGCACAGTGATACATAGTTCATAGTATCCAAGTCAGTTAAAAATCACAGTAAAAGCTCTTTATTTAGAGTTTTCTGAGGCTTTGTCAGAAACTGAATGTTTTTGTAAAAAAAAAAAAAAAAAAAAAGTCTCTTATGCTTTCCAAGGCTGCATTTTTTTTTTTTTTTTTGTATCAAAAATGTTTTTGTACTGTATCAAAAATACAGTTAAAATAGTAATATTGTGAAATCTAATTGCAATTTAAAATAACTGCTAAACTGTTTTCCATTGTAATACATTTTGAGATGTAATTAATTCCTGTGATGGCAATGCTTAATTTTCAGCATCATTAATCCAGTCTTCAGTGTCACATGATACTTCAGAAATCATACTAATCTCAAGAAATACTCAAGAAACATTTTATTATTATCACTGTTGAAAACAGACATGCTGCTTAATATTTTTGTGGAACAAGTTTTTTCTTTTTCTTTTCAAGATTCTTCAAAAGAACAGCATTTATGTAAAATATAAATCATTTGTAACATTATTAATGTCTTTACTCTCACTTTTGATCAATTTAATGCATCCTTGCTGAGTGAAAGTATTCATTTATTTAAAAAAATATACATATATGTGACCCTGGACCACAAAACCAGTCATAAGTTGCTTGGGTATATTTGTAGCAATAGCCAACAATACATTGTATGGGTCAAAATTATTGATTTTTCTTTTATGCCAAAAATCATTAGGATATTAAGTTCATGTTCCATGAAGATTTTTTGTAAATTTCCTACTATAAATATATCAAAACTTTATTTTTGTGAGTGGATATGCATTGCTAAGGACTTCATTTGGTCACCTTTTCTCAATATTTTGATTTTTTTTTTTTTTTTTTTTTGGCACCCTCAGATTCCAGATTTTCAAATAGTTGTATTTCGGCCAAAGCTTATTTATTCAGCTTTGTATTGACCCTTATGACTGGTTTTGTTGTCCATGGTCACATTGTTGATTTTTTTTTTTTTTTTTTTTTTTAATATTATTTTTGGGTGAACCATCTCTTTTAATGTTCATGCAAATTTCATCCCTCATTCATTTATTTAATTTACATTTTATTCATTTGGCAGATGCTTTTATCCAAATCTTCTTACAGTGCATTCAAGGTACATATTTTATCAGTATGCATGTTCCCTGGTAAACATTTGTCACTAAACATTTGTCACTATAACTAAACCTGAGCCAATGACCTGTGAAACTGAGCCAATGAGATTAAAACAGAAGAACCCCATTTCCCTTTTACATATTTGTGTCAGTCTATAAAATGTCTGTTTTCCTCCATTAATCTTATTAATTGTGTTTGGCTTGGTATTTGCTTGAAAGTTTCATTGATTTTCTTGTGTGATGTGTTTGCGGATGTTTTGCGGCGGGCTGTGTGCAAAGGTGTATGGGAGATAATTCAGTTTATGCAGTGTCCACGATCCTGGCCTGATGGCCATCTGTTAAAGGCTAATTAACATCTGGACGGTGTCCTAGTGAAAAGAGGTTGTGATCTCCCTGCTCTACACCCCACTTTACTACAATGCTCCTCACCTCTCCATGTGATCCACGTCTCATAAAACAAGAGCAGGCTGTATGAAATGTTGCCAATATAAAATGGATTTTCAACTCTAAATTCTGATTGGATGAGCAGCGTTTGAAGATGAAACTGTACCTTCTTTTATTCATGTGACTGCCTGGCAGCCATAAACAGGCTACAGTTAAGCTAATTAATTGATGTATAACACTATATTACTTAATGTAAAAACAGTTCATTATCATTAATACATTTTATTATTTATTATAATTATTTATTATCTACAGTATTATAACATTAGTGTCTTTTATCATATTGCCATTTTATAAAAGTGACAAGCCACAAAAGGTGGTGCATCATGCCTAAGAATATCCCATCACTGTGGCAAAATTACAGCCATGCACAATGCAAGACTTTCAGAAATTGATGCTAATTTTCCCTCAATTTGAATTGATTATTTTGATCAAATCACAATAATAGACAATAGAAGAATCATTTTCACTAGTGGTGAGACTTTTGGAACCCAAGCATCTTTCAATACTTCAGGCCTCTATTGTCAAGAGTAATGGCCCATATCCTCAATGTGGCTGTCAAAACGGTCACTTTTTTTTTTATACATTTGAATAAATAATGATGCAGGTTCTTCAGGGAGGCTTGAAAGCATTGATCCAAGAATAGCCCTGCTAAAAAATTAATGTTCCCTTCACGCTCATCTTAGCCGCCCAAACAGCGCTATGGATCGCACCAGCCATGGCATTTTGAAAAATAAATCGGTCCTTTCACCAGCTACAACAGCCCATATGTTTGTCTTCCCTGATTAGCTCCTAAAATGGTTTTCATAAGAGAAGCCAGCTTGTCTCTTGCTCAGTCTCCATCAGTGGTGGTGTTTGATTTGCATCTCGTCAGTACAGTAGGGATATTGATTGGACAACCCCAACGTAGTTGGTTTGACTTGAGTGCATTGAGTACGTTCAATTTCTTCAAGCTTATCTGCCAAAGGCTTAATGAGCTGAAGCGAGTCTTCAACCTAACCATGTCTGGATGAATATGTGTTGCAATGTAAATCCCAAAAGGTTCAGCTAATGGGTCACCGCTTAGTATATTGATTTTAAGATCTTAAACGGCATTAATCAACAGTCATTGATGCCTTTCTTCAACAAGATTGCTGCTGTTTAAGCACATAGATATCCAGTCGCCATGCACCAGTGGCTAAATGCCTGGAGAATGCATATTTAATTCATAGTTGAGAGTAGGGAATTACTGGGGTTTCCTACGAATTGGTGGATATAGCATTTGGGATTGTCTGTCATTGTAAATACTGCTCATTCATAGATCCGTGCTCATATTTTAACAGTCTGAGCTTCTGGGCAATTGTATGCCACAGGGTTATTGAGCATCTGTGAGCTCATGGAAGTTTTCATGAGGACCTTAAAGGAACCATTCTCCCAATATTTATTTACTCACCATCATGTCGTTCCAGACCTGTATGACCTTCTTGCATTAAGTTAAGTTAAGAACTTAATTAATCCCACAAGGGGCAATTCTAATTCATCATATAGCAGATAGTAAAACAGTAAAAACATAACCCAACATGCTTCATAAATAAATTCATAAAAAAAAAAACTAATAATAATAATTAAATTGCAGAGATGAATAGCCTCTGGAACAAAGGTAAATTTATATCTACATTGAACACACAAGGAGAAATTATCTTTTTTATTTAATTAAATTGAACCCTTAAGCCTCAAAAAAGGATATAAAATGAGCATAAAAGCATAGTTTATTTTATTTTATTTATTTATTTATTTATTTTTCCAGGAACAGATTAAAATTGTTACTCATTTGAATTGTAATTGATAATCACCTCAAGTGCTGTGCCAGATCATTGAGTCAGTGATTTGAAGTTGAGAACCATATCAGTCCAATATGGAAATTAATTATTCAGAAGTTCATAAAACAAAATCAGATTTGCTCATTTGCTCAAGAATAGGAGATCACCACTTCTCCTTTTGTGTTCTGGGGAATAAAGAAAGTCATACAGGTTTGGAACAGCATGAGGGTGATTAAATGATGACAGAATTATTTTTAGGTGATCTGTTCCCACATGTTGTGTAGACCTTCTTAAGATGGATGCCATGTGATAGATAGCCTTCTCTTTTTTATATTAGTGCATATTGCCACCTGTCACTGACATCCTCCCCCACTACCCTGTCTCCACCCTAAAAAAGAGCCCAACCTCACATCGCCCCGCCCCATTCGCCCTCTGAGTGGCTGCTTTCAGCACGGTCTGAATATTTGATGAGTAATGCGGGTCATTTAAGTCAAAATGACATGCGTTTGTGTGAGCCCAGATCGAGGGGCTTAAAAAATTAAAAGTGACTGGAAGCCCGAGCTCTAAAGATGCGGCTGGGACCCGGTATCTGCAAGCAGTTGGTCAAGGCGACATTGTGGGCAGTTTCAGGCAGGAATAGAGCATCGCTGGGAATCCTCGGTCAGGTGAGAGCAAATCAGGCTTGGTTGCGACACAAGATGGTGGCATACACGACGGGATGGGTCTTTCTTTTGTTGCCTACCTTCTAAGATTGGGCCATGTGCTGTTGGAGTAATGGGTTGTATTTTCTCAAACAAGGATTTCAAACATCTAACTCTATCATCTGTCATGTATCAGAAAATATTGTTGTTGTTACATGTGCTTGGTTATTTGGTTTGTTAGTTGCCTTCTTAGAATTTTTTTGTCTCTAGGGTTGCTGCTATACATGTCCTTTTGACATTTCCTTTTGATTCTGAATTAATGGATAAGGACGTGGTTTTCTTTAATCTCTCTCTCTCTCTAAGGCAGTGATCAGTTTCAATGTTCAGGATAAATGTATTATTTTAGCAGAAACTCCACAATAACTTACAGATCTAAAACAAACAAATAAAAAGTCCAAAATACTTTATGATTGAATGAAGTTTTCTTACACATAGGCCACCGAGAGTGAGCCCGGCGACATGGACCTCAGTGGCCTGCCCGAGACGGCCGTTGACTCCGAGGAGGATGACGATGAGGAAGATATTGAACGTGCCTCAGATCCCCTCATGAGTCGAGACATCGTCCGAGACTGTCTGGAGAAAGACCCCATGGACCGAACGGATGATGACATAGGTGAGCGATTCCCATATAATCCTGAATAACATTGGCAAAGATCCTTTACTAGAACATAATGCAAACACTAGAAGTGGAGATTCTTGAAAGCAATGAAATAATTTGCCAGGAAAAGAAGGCAACAAAAGGTCGGAGAGACTACAAAAGGAAAGCATGAGGGGGAGATGTGTTGTTTTTTTGTAGGTCACCCTCTCAGTCGAGTCTCTTGGAGCACATTAAAATTTGATTGGCTGAGCTGCATCTACAGCTACGCTTCAGTGGTGCCGTGCCAAGCACAGGTCATCGAGTACCCAGACAGGCCATGAGCACGGAGCAAAATCTCTTGTCTTTTCTCTTCTTGTTCTCAATTGAATCACTCAGTGCTTTGGGCAGCCCTGTCACACTAGCTAAAACCAGATACTTGATTTAGTTGGTCTGTCAAGCATGGAAAGAATAACTATTAACTTGCTATAGAAAAACTATTATCTTGCTGGCCAGTTCCATTTATTTGTATTGATTGTAAAATAATGATTATATTGGAATGAATGGACACAAGAGGTTTAATGAACCATGTTCTGTGCAACAAAATGACAAGCACACTGGCTACGCTGTCAAAAAGAGACAGACAAACTTGCCAAAAAATGGAAATGGATGTTTTTCTAACTATAAGTACTTTTGGCACTGTAGACTGTAAGACAATTAACTCACTTAAAACACACATTTTACATTCTCATTAACTGATTTAATTTGTCTACTAACAATGCTCAACAGTGTATACATGTAAATCACAGGGAAAAAAATTCTGAAGGTCATTATTTCCATCACGGTGTCATTTCTGCCACATCTCTCATGATGTGTTGTATTTAATAACATTCTGCAGTGAAAATCACATGAAGCATTATTGGACTAAAATGTCAGGCTCTATTTTATTCTTAATACACATTTAATTATCTTAAAATGTATTTTTCTTTTCACAAATTTTATCTCAAGCTCTTCACTGACGCTGTTGTCAACTGTATCAACTTTTTGATAAAACTAACGGAAATGACAGCAACTGAGAGGCAGTTGTAATATGTCTAAAAATTGATAATTAAAGAAATAATTTTCATGCACTATATTTAAATGGTTTATTTTACTCTTAGTCTTGATCATCATGCTGTAATTTTTAAAAATCAATGCTATTTTTATTACGGATTTTCAAATTTTAAGATCATCCAGTAGCATAAAACAATAAAATCTATACATAATGCATTGGTACCGCTGGGGCACCCTGACTGGCCAGGGCCCTTAGAAACGTTTAATCTTCTCCTCCTTGTCATGGCGCCCCTGCATAAAAATCATTTCAAAGGTATCAAAAATTGTCCAAGACATGGATCAGTATATAGTTTCTATGACAGTTTTATTTTGACCTCCATATAATAAAAAAAAAGAAATAATGTGCTAGTTTTTCCCTGGGAAGTGTCTATAGTTGACGAAACTACTGTCCATTTAGTTCTTTGTCACTGTGGAAATGGATTTTGTCGCGTATAAAATGTCCTGTATATTGCATAGCAGGATTAGCCGGTTTTCAGAAATAGCTTCATATTAATAATGCATTCAATGCTTGGTTGCTGTTATTTTTATAGCCATGGAAAGAATGTTTTCCGTTCTCCATGTGGGAAGAACAAACTGCATCTGATAAGAGAGAACAAATATCAATGAAAGACTTTCAGAGACTCTTAATTGTATCTTTCACTTCTTATTTCTCACTCTGTTTCTTCAGAGCAACTGTTGGAGTTCATGCACCAGCTTCCGGCCTTTGCCAACATGACCATGTCCGTCAGGAGGGAGCTTTGTGCTGTCATGGTGTTTGCTGTGGTGGAACGGGCCGGCACAATCGTCCTTAATGATGGCGAAGAGGTCGGTCAGACTTACCCGTGACATGATCCAGTGGCATTAGCCTTTCTGCTCTTACTTAAAGCCTCAATTTAACCTTCAACCAATATGTGTGGCCTAGTATGTGTAGTACATACCCTGCACTTTTTTTCCTAAATTGATAGCTGTTAGCGTAGCTTTTCACACTAATCCCATTTTAGTTCTTTCTTTAACCCTAATCCTGTCACTTTTTTTTTTTTTTTTTTTTTTTGAAGTTATGTCGCTCAATTTTACAATTTCATCAGCTTTACTTCAGTCTCGTGCTAATCTTGATTCTGTGGAATCGCTTACATGTACTGTCATCCCCCCCTTTCGTCACAACCAATCAGCCTTTTATCTTCTGCACTGTTAAACCTGAATGGATGCCAGCATTCAACATCTTGAGATTACAAGATGCCCGCGGTACAGCGGGAATCACTTATCTCCTTATCTCAGTATTGACATGCCAAAAAGAGCCATTTTCCCCCCTAATGCATCTATATAATTGAAAGCAGGACAGAGCTTGAGGCTCATACAGTTCATTGTGATGACATGTTCTTTGCTGTTACAAATACTCCAAAAAAGCAGCAGCACATACCTAAGTCCCTGTTCACAAGTTTTGTATTTCACCACAAAGGTTTATATTACGTATTGCATCCTGAATATGATTTAAATTGTAGTATCACATTAACTGTTTGTGTCTTACTGTTAACTTTGCATCATTCCTTTGTTGTAGCTGGACTCATGGTCTGTGATTCTGAACGGCTCAGTGGAGGTGACGCACCCAGATGGCCGGACGGAAATCCTGTGCATGGGCAACAGCTTTGGTGTGTCCCCCACCATGGAGAAAGAGTACATGAAGGGGGTGATGAAGACCAAGGTGGATGACTGCCAGGTGAATCAAACAATACTACAAAAAAAAAAAAAAAAAAAAAGATGATGAATGTCTCTTATCCCCGCCCAAACTATTTTAACTGCTTGTAATGACTCATTTACTGCAGAAGTGATGTGGCTCTGCCCATTCATTAAGCATGAGAATAATAGAGGTGATTAGTGAAAAATTAGAAATAATGAAATCTTGTCTCTGTTTCAGTGCACTGGTGTAATTATCATGGTGAAATCATTTGAATATATTGCTGCATCATGAAACTGATTTACTTTCCCCTCACGGTTTGTGTCTTCTTGCTCACTCTTGCTTTCTCTGTCAGTTTGTTTGCATAGCACAGCAAGATTACTGCTGTATCCTTAACCAAGTAGAGAAAAATATGCAGAAGGTGGAAGAAGAGGGTGAGATTGTGATGGTGAAGGAACACCGTGAGCTTGACCGCACAGGCACCAGAAAAGGACACATTGTCATCAAGGTGAGAACCCAGCTCAGAATGTGACAAGTTTGTTTTTTCATACCCAGAGGTAAAGAAATGTTCAGAAATGTAGCTTAAGTGACAAAAAAGGCTATCCTGACTAGAGAATTGTAATTTTTCTATAATAATTTTCCTAGAATGGATGTTACCTCTCATGAGGTCTGTTAATAGCTCACATAAGCTTAAGGATGTAATACTTACACCAGTGTTTCCTGCACCTCTATTTTGTGGCACTTCAGAAAAGGGAAATTATATTTTATTCTAGTTGTGAGTTTGCAGTCTGAATTGCGTCCAGTGAGATAAGCCAAGTTGTGCCACACTGCAGAAACCGTGTTCTATAGGAAACGTTGACTTGCACTCTCAATGACATGGCATTTGCCCTGATTTACCCAGATGCATTGAACATAGCCCTTTATTGATTCCTTAACATGGAAATATGCTTAGCACAGTAGAGGCATACAGTATATGGACTGAATATCAAATAATATTTTACAAGCCCAATACCTCAACAATGGGAGCTGAGGGAAATTTGCCCAACAACAATGAAACTGACTCATAGTTCTTCTGGTCAACCACAAATCAGAGCCAAAACTGGATTAAAATGCATTGCTTTGGCATCTTTTAAAGAGTATATTTGGTTTTTACAGGGCACACCGGAGCGTCTTACCATGCACCTTGTAGAAGAGCACTCAGTGGTTGACCCCACCTACATCGAGGACTTCCTGCTTACCTACCGCACCTTCCTGCCAAGCCCCATGGTGGTGGGCAAGAAACTGTTGGAGTGGTTCCATGACCCCAGCCTCAGGGACAAGGTACATAGACACATTTATTCAAGCATTCAAATCAATCAGTTCTCAATTGAATGATTAGTAACCTCACATTTCATCAGGTTACACGGGTAGTCTTGCTGTGGGTGAACAATCACTTCAACGACTTTGAGGGCGACCCCGCAATGACACATTTTCTTGAGGAGTTCGAGTACAATCTGGAGAGAGAGGTCAGTTGTGTGCAATAAAACCTTAAATTCTTTGGTGATCTTCAGCTTTGTGGCCGAATTGACTGCAAAAATCTCATGTAATTCCTCTCTTTGAACCAGAAAATGTGTGGGCACCTAAGACTGTTAAACATAGCATGTGCTGCCAAAGCTAAACTGCGGGTGGTGACCCTGACAAAACCCTCGAGGGAAGCCCCCCTGGCCTTCACCCTGCTGGGGGGTTCAGAGAAGGGCTTTCGCATTTTCATTGACAGTGTGGAGCCAGGCAGCAAAGCTGCAGAGGCCGGCCTTAAAAGAGGAGATCAGGTAATGTCACACCAGCCCTATGCAGGATCTGAAGTAAGCTACAGAAATAGTTGTTAAATTGACACCGTAATAGCAACTTGCTGTGGCATTAGGAGCAGTAATAGCAGTGTGGGACTGGAAGTGGAAAACATTGTGTGAGAGCATTTGTAATTGGCATTGTCAACCGGTGAAAGCAGAGTTAGTCACAGCACTGAGAGCATACTGCCCTAAATCAAATCATAAAGAAGAAAAGCAAAAACCTCATCTTATGATTTTGTTTCCATTCAGCCTGTCTTTCAAACATAAAAGCACATTCATTTCAGCCCCTCAACTTGTTCTGTAGTCTGAATCTGTCTGCCACACTTCTTCCCTCCTTCACACAAGCGGAAAATGTGATTTCAGATGAATTGAGTATTGTCACACTGTTCTTTTTGCCCTTCACTCTATGTGGTATTTGGCTCATAAAGCTGTTTAATGAGTTGCTATCTGTTTGCCCTCCGAACCACAAGAAGAATGTTGATTGTTCTGAATGCTAATCAGCTGATACTTGGCCGTTTTGAGATTATTGATAATAACTGTGTCTGCTTTAAACGACATGCAATTAAACGATGTGGTAGTTCCCCCTTGTATCAGTCAACAGCTTTGACAATGGATAAGCAATTTTTTTTTATAAATATGGATTAGAATAAGTTTTCATTTAATTTCTTTTGTGTAATTGGTAACAAGAGAACACACACCAATAATATTAATCATGGAGGACAAGAGGCTTGTAGAGGTCCTTTCGCATAGAAAATATGTAACACTGAATAACTGTCACTCAGCATACCTCACCGAGATGATTTTATTAAGTGACGTGTAATGCCGCAAACTGCTCTCTGAAAAGTTTACTAAAATTTTAGAACATTATGTTTTATGTGTATTTATCAACTGGCCCAGCTGCAATGTTGATTAAGACCTTGGATTTCCATTTTTTTCCACAGATACTAGAGGTAAATGGGCAAAACTTTGAAAATGTGCCGCTATCCAAAGCCAACGAGATTCTCAAAAACAACACACACCTGTCCATTACTGTGAAAACCAATCTCTTAGGTAAGTTACACTGGCTGAAATTAAAGCAGCTGCACAGACTGTCATTTAGATCCAAAACACGCTTGATCCAAAAGTTGCCAGTTAGCTCTCCTTCCTTTTGCAAATGTAGTTTTGGAAAATTTAGTTGTAGTTGCTTTTGACTATTAGTTTTTTGAAAATGTTAGATGACATTGTTAAATCTCTTTCTTTGTGCTGTGTTCTCTACTTTCAGTGTTTAAGGAGCTACTGGCCAGACCTGACCAGGACCAGGAGCAAGAACAGGAGGAGGAGCCAGACAGGAAAAACGGGGCACCTCACATCCCTAAAATCGGGGACATTAAGAAAGCCAGTCGTTACTCCATCCCTGACCTGGCTGTGGATGTTGAGCAGGTCATGGGTCTTGAGAAAGCTAGTAAGAAAGCCAAGGCCAACACCGTAGGTGGTAGAAACAAGCTGAAGAAGATCTTCGACAAGACACTGACCAGTATTCTTCCACCCAAACCTTACAAGTAAGATGTGCTTGATGTAAGCAACCGCCATTAGCAATTTGGTCCACCGCAGTGTATAACTCTTCTGGTTTGTTCACAGTGATGTTGGGGTGGGGCAGTCCCAGGATGACAGCATTGTAGGGCTAAAGCAGTCAAAGCAGATCCCTCCTGCTCTTCCTGTCAGTGGAAACCTTTCATCAAGCAACCCTGACCTGCTGCAGTCACACCACCGCATACTCGACTTCAACAACCAACCTGGTAAGATGCTTTATGTGGTTTCACAAAGTAGGATATGTTATTGCATCAACATCCTTGTTGGTTCTGGAACAAAATTCTTATCAACCTCTGAGATGTTAGGGTTAGAGTTTGGCTGTGGCTTTAGGTTGGGCTTAAGGGGTGAACAGCATTCAGCAATCATTTCCCTAGGGATATGATTTAGCCAATAATCTTTTGATCCAGGAATTTATCCATCTAGGTTTGACAAACTTCTTATGAGTGAACTGACTTTGAGTCAGTAAATAAAGATAGTTGAGATCTTTGCCAGGATAGTTTAAATATATTCGTGTGATATCTTACCTTGCACTTTCCTTGAGGGCATCTACAGAACCCTTCAAAGAAGTTTAATCTCAGTACATGCATATTTAATAAGATGTTCATGCTGTCCTGAATGTCCTCTTTCAGAAGCAGTACCTATAAGTAAGTATTTGATCTTGCCCCGTCAGAGGTTCCTTAACTACTTTAATTTTTCTAATCACAATCATCTTCAGGGCACTTGTCTGCTCAATTTTGACATTGATTTCGCTATCCAGAGTTCTTTATGCCGCACAGTTTGGTGGGATTCAATCAGGTCTTAATCTTTGAACACTTCATCTAAATTCTTTAAATTCTTTTTCATTGATTCATGTCGCTTTCACACTAGAGGTTTTGTTGATTGACCTTGAAAGTTGATTTGTTTGCTTAGTGTGAAGGTGTCTTCTGAACATGCATCTGCACCAAGAAAATTTTACATTTTATATAACAAGCTTTTGTGATGGGTTAATGTTAAACAAAGTCAGGCAAGTGGTTGATGTAGAGATAATGCATAAATTGATTACATTGTAGACATCCAGAAGTGGATCAGTTCTGGATTGTCCAAAAATCTAGTTCAGATTCGGACTTACACAAGCTTACCAACTGTGAAAGTGACATGTGTTCATTAGTGATGTAAAATGATCATGGGGAACACATGATAAGTGGACTTCCACCCAGATAAAGGCTTGATGCTAGTAATTTCTCTTTTCTTTAGACATGTCAGACCAGGTATTGCGAGTGTTCAAGGCAGACCAGCAAAGTCGGTACATCATGATTGGGAAGGACACCACAGCAAAAGAAGTCGTAGCTCAGGCCATCCGAGAGTTTGCCTTGACTGCTGCCGCTGAAGCCTATTCGTTGTGCGAGGTGTCAGTCACTCCTGAGGGCGTTATCAAGCAGCGGCGACTTCCTGAACAACTCTCCAAACTAGCCGACAGGATCCAGCTGAGTGGCAGGTGCTGCCTTAGAGCCCTTGTGGCAAATATTTCTGTTTCAGAGGCAAATCACTTAAGACACTTGTTGACCTCTCCTCTCATTGGCCTATTCTCCATTTAACATACAGGTACTACCTGAAAAGCAACATGGAGACAGAGACACTGTGCTCGGATGAAGATGCCCAGGAACTACTAAGGGAGAGCCAGATCAGCCTGCTGCAACTCAGCACGGTGGAAGTGGCGACCCAGCTTTCCATGCGCGCCTTCGAGTTGTTCTGTGCCATCGAGCCCACCGAGTATATTGATGACCTGTTTAAGCTGAAAACTCGCCTGACTGGGCCCCCCAGTCTCAAGCTCTTTGAGGAGGCCATCAATCGGGAGACCTTCTGGGTGGCCACGGAAGTGGTGCGTGAGCCCAACCAGCTCAAACGCATGAAGATCATCAAGCACTTCATTAAAATTGCACTGCATTGCCGCGAGTGCAAGAACTTCAACTCCATGTTTGCCATTATCAGGTAAAATGAGATTTAAGTTCAAGAGTAAAAAATTTTAGATTAAAATGAAGACCCTTTTTGGTGTCCCAAATAACAATGGCGTTGTACGTCTTTTCCAGTGGTCTAAATTTGGCACCGGTGTCCAGGCTGAGAGGCACATGGGAGAAGTTGCCCAGTAAATATGAGAAGCTGTTTAGTGATCTCCAAGACCTATTTGATCCCTCCAGGAATATGGCAAAGTACCGGAACCTTCTTAACAGCCAGAACCTGCAGCCACCCATAATACCACTCTTCCCTGTAATCAAGAAGGATCTCACCTTCCTGCATGAAGGTACGATCATTTTCACTGATGTAGGTGAGGACATATATAGTATCCATGTTTGTTCCATCTCTTAGTTTTGGGAATTTTTCAGTAGTAGTAAACAGAGATTGTGTCTGGTAGATAAAATGGCTTTATATTCCATGAAAAGCACCTACAATTCTGCATAGCTTCATAGGTTTGTTTCTAATTCTGCATAGCTGCATAGGTTTGTTTCTAATTGGGACTATTTCTGTTTGATCTTTATAGTTTGTGCGGTGCATTTAATGTAAGGATTACAAAGAGGCTGTTACTGAAGGATGTTTATTTCACATGCAAACAGGGTTTGTAGTACAAGAGTGTAAATGATATGATATGAGCCCTTTCTTTATTGCTAACTCTAGGGAATGACTCGAAGGTTGACGGTTTGGTGAACTTTGAGAAGCTGCGGATGATTGCTAAAGAAATCAGACACGTAGGCCGGATGGCAGCTGTAAACATGGACCCTGCTCTGATGTTCAGAACCAGGTGAGTGCTTTCCTGATCTGACTGCTGCAATGACTTCTTTGCCTTTCTTTCAGGCTGGACTCTTCACACCACTGAGTAGCTTTTAGTGCCCACTTACTGCGATGTGTAAAGCTCTCACCTCACGCTTCCACGCACAGGCTTTTACTAAGGTTTTTTCAACGTTGAAGTGTTTGTGATGTTTACGTACAGGAGAGTCAAACCATTGTGTATGTTTCTCTTTGTCTGCATTATTGTCAGAGAAGTTACTGTCTCTCTTTTGGTCTCTGATGCACCTCAACCTGGTACCCTTGGTCTGTTTCTCCTCATCTAAGTGTGTCTCCCTTTCTTTCTCTCATGGGCTTTCTCTCTCCCCCATTTCTCTCTTCGTCCACCCTCTCTGCCCCACACTTCACTATTCATGGCTCTCCCTTATAGGAAGAAGAAATGGAGGAGTTTAGGGTGAGTATGGTGAACTCTCACCTTTGGCCTCATGTGTACCCCCTCTTTTAATTTGGGCTGGCTCCTCACCATCCTTTATTTTTCTTTTTCTGGTTCATTTGAGAATGCTTCTGCTCTGACGGATCCCATCCAAGCATTTGACTACCATCACTTTTGCTACTCAGGGTCATTGAATAAGCTCACCTCATTCTAAAACACATCCTAATGTTTCTGTTGTATTATTACCACCGATTTTGAATGTTTCATAAACATGACCCTACCAGTATGCATGAATTTATTTACAGTTGTTTGGTTCCAACTCATTTATTAATTTGATGTCCCATGATCCATTTTTAGCAAAAGTGATTTAACGTGCCCCTTCCAGCTAAACTACTTAACATAGCTGCACGTCTTCTACTAAGTATTTGCAGTCTTGTGTGAGTTTTTTTTTTTTGTTTGTTTGTTTGTTTGTTTGATTTATTTATCTTTTTAATTATTTTAACGAGATTAAAATAATTTTTTTTATATATAGGGACTAAGATTGTGTATAGATCCAAACCCTGCCTTTTAGAAGACCTTTTATAAGTTTTAAGTGCATTAAATGCTTTTTCCTATTCTAGCTGAGTTTGAGCAAGTACATAACCAGCCAGTTTTCAAAACTACCTCCTTACCTTAGCCCGATTCACAATGGTAAGCTTGTAATAATGTTTTCTAATTCGAGAGGTACTGGTAGGTTTCTGCAGGATATTCGAGCATGCCGCTGTTCATCTTTGCGTCATTACATCACAGGGAATTCCAGCTAGTAAGCTATATGGCATGTAAGGATGCTGCAGGTGACGGATCATTATAGCCTTTTCTAACAGCAGCTGGAATAATTAAACTTATCGTTTGGATGGCGGATTGTATGGTATGACAAATTAACGTTAGAGATTAGACTGTGCAGAAAATGAAATCTATATGTAACGCTAATACACACTAAATACACAGTCACGCAATTCTTATGTTGTTAACATTAACAATTTGAGAACAAAGTATAACAATAATAATAATTTGCATGGTTTGATGTGATATTAGCTAAGCGATCGCAATTGGTAGCGTGATTTGATGTAATGCTTTTTTTTCTCAGTTGGTCAGAAAAAAAGTGGCAGATTTGTTACTTGTTCAGATGACATTTTTTGGTGAAAATTCTTATTTTGGTCATACTTCCAAGACTACAATCTGTGATTCCAAAGTACAGTATCCACCGGTGCGTTGACTTACATCCAAACATTCTCCTCAAAACATTAGATTCATCCACGCTGAGGAGCCGTGCCAATGCACAATCCACATAAAGATGATAATTCCGCAAATAACTGCAATTGCAGGTTTCAAACAGAGATGGCGACAAAGAGACAAAACTTACGGACTGCAGCTTTAAGCATAAAATAAATATTAGTTCAAAGCTTTTCCCCAGAAATAAAAAAAAGGGTATAATCAGTTAATCTTTTCTAAATATCATGCAAAGTTTGAGTATGATACTTCTGTTGTTTACATAGCATCCCATTTTTGTTTAACTGCCTGTTTGACTGAGATGTGAAATGCATGGAATGTTTGGATTGTTCTAAAGCTGCAAGGAATGCAACTTACTGCATGTCAAAAAGACTGAGAGACTGCATCTGATCCTGCATCAGCATACTACACACTATTAAAGTCAGCCTGATTCTTTAACTCTAATGTGTGTGTGTGTGTTTAGGTCACTCAGCCAGGGTAGTGCCAATGCGGCCGTCCTGGATGTAACCCAGACAGGCGGGCACAAGAAACGGGTCAGACGGAGTTCCTTTCTCAATGCCAAGAAGCTGTACGAGGATGCACAGATGGCACGCAAGGTCAAACAATACCTGTCCAACCTCACCCTGGAGACAAACGAGGAGAGCCTGCAGACACTCTCAATGCAGTGTGAGCCCTCAATCAACACATGTGAGTAGGGTGCAAGCACGCACACACAAATACAAATAGGAGAAAAACACTAGCATGTGAAAAAGTAAAAAAAAAAAAAATGTAAAATTATAAAGCATAATACAGTTTCAAGGCCAGTAAGAAGTACTTCTAGTGAGTACATTTGTCCACCAATCTCGTGCCATTGGTAAAAAGTTAATTTTGGACCCTGGTGGGTTAATTATTTCCTCATTATTAAGATATATATATTTCAGCTCTTGTTTACAAATAGATCCTTTCTATTTCACAGTGCCGAAGAGTTCCGGAGACCGGAAGAGACCCGACACATCGCCCGTGGTCGCACGGGCCGCCACACACCAGCGCCAGCAGCTTCAGAAAGCCAACCAGGCGCTTCAAGTGCCTGCCGTAGCCCTCTACCCATCTCGCAAGAAAGTGCCGGTCAAAGACCTACCACCATTTGGTTAGACCACGTATTTTTGATACTTCAACATAATATATTTGTATTGGACGGCTTAATTAATGCGTCTACTGTATATTAATGGTTCTCATAAGGCTCTGTCTTATTGTGTTTGCACAGGCACAAGTTCACCACAGTCTCTGAAGAAGATATTGTCCCTTTCAGAGGAGGCAGGAGACAGACACAGGAAACAGACAGAGGATAGTGTGTCCAACAACTCCTCACAGTTGTCATCTCCCCCCACATCTCCTCACAGCTCACCTAAGAAAGGTAAGGATACACACAGACAGACACACTATGGCATTCGGTGTATACTTAAATGTCATTTTTCTCCAACCTCTAGTCTTTGCACACTCGATTTAATCTCCCCATTGACTTGTCAGTGAACTGTGGAATAAGAGGCCTATAGTGGGCATGCAGTGAAATATATTGTAAGACAGCGTGTTACCTCACCACTAGCATGCAGTTCATTTCTCTGATAGCTGGCGCCCCTTAGTGCCCCATGTTTTCATGTTTACTATTTAATATGTTGATACTGCCATCTAGTGGTAAAAAAGGTCACACATAAGTATATGGAATATTCTGCCATGGTTGACATGTTTCAGTGCTGTTAATCAAAATATATTGGAACACTGCTCGTCTCTCATTTGAGTTACAGATTCACGACTTTTCATCTTTCCTTTTGAATTTGTGTCACATAACATGTCTGTCTCTCATCACTCACCTGTTTTGCCCTGTATTCAGCCATCGCAGCTATAAGAAGCCATGGTATGAAGGGTTTTTCCTCCTTCTGTAGAAAATCACCAACAGGTAACAGGGCCTAGATGCAGATTTAGCCTGAGAGAGTTCACACAAGCATCATTATTGCTGTGTCTCAAAATGTAGTGAGCTGCCTACTAAAACATCATCCAATAGAGGTAGTTTGTAGTCTTTCATGTGCACCAAGGCTGTATTTATTTGATCAAAAATATTTAGTAATTTTTAGAAATGTTAGTGCCATTTAAAATACCTGTTTTCTATTTGAATATATTTTAAAATGTAAGTTATTCCTGTGATGGCAAAGCTGAATCTTCAGCAGCCGTTAATCCAGTCTTCAGTGTCACATGATCCTTCAGAAATCATTCTAATATACTAATTTAGTACATTTCTTTTATATTCCTTTCTTTTAAAAAGTTGTGCTGCTTAATATTTTTTTTGGAAACCATTTTATTCAGAATTCTTTGACGAATAGAAAGTTAAAGGTGCAATGTATAATTTATAGGAGGATTTATTGACAAAAATGCAATACATAACTGTTTTCAGTGGTGTATAAAGACCTTACATAATGAACCATTATGTTTTTATTACCTTAGAATGAGTCATTTCTATCTACACATACCGCGGGTCCCCTTACATGTTAAGTCGCCATTTTGCGCCGGCATGTTTCTATATTAGCCCTAAACTGCACTAAAGAGCGTGTTTGAGTAGCTACTCTCTTCTGTCTCAGACGACAACATCTTTGTCCTGTGTCGACCACCGTAGCTTCTCTGTATTGCAATTCGCAACCTTACCGCTAGATGGTGCTAAAATTTACACACTTTATCTTTAATAAACAGCATTCATTTGAAATATAAAACTTTTATAACATTATAAACATCTTAACTGTCAATTTAGATTTTAACGCATTCTTGAATAAAAGTACTATTTTCATTTATTCATTCATTCATTCATTAAAAAAAAACTGACCCCAGAATGTTGATCAGTAGAACAACTCGGAACCTGTCCAAAATTGCTGTCTATGTTGGCAGCTCATCAGTATTGATACACAGCCAATGAGATGTTTTGTTTTCAGTTCAGACTTTCCCTAAGATATTTCAGTGGTATGATTGGCATAGTCAGTAACATTTATGTCAAAACGTTTAGTATATAGTGTGTTATATAGTACAGTGTCTGTTGGGGTTCTACTAATGGTTTTATATATTTTATACATGTGTATTCTGATATTTGAGTGACCTCTCTCAAGTCTAGACAGTGTTTTTGCACCTGTTTTGCTCCTAGCTGACAGAAAAAGGCTTTAACTGTGTGTGTATACTGTAGGGCCCAAGCTACTCCGCTACTTAAGTAACTGCCTGGTTTTGATTAGCTAATTTAAGAGAGGGTAGTTTTGGCTGTAATGCTTTGCTCTGGCAGTAGCATAGTGTTTTATGACTTTTTGTACAGTTATTTGATATAGAGTAGTCTCAGTACATGAATGATTGAAAGATCTACTTGTGTACATGTTGTGCATTTTATGAGTTGAACCTTTTCTGACACCCTGAGGCCCAGTTTCACAGACAGGGCTTAAGCTAAGCCAGGATTAGGCCTTATTTCAGTGAGGGTATTTAAGCAGCTTTTATAAACATACCCTAGAAAAACATTACTGGTATGCATCTTGAGACAAAACAATGGCTCTGACATATTTTAAGATATTTCAGTACAAGTTGCTTTCAGTTAAAACACCCCAAACATGCATTTTACTCCAGGTCTATCTTAAGCCTATTCTGTGAAACTGGGGATGAATATAACATCTTCCACCTTGCACTATTATTTTATCGTCAGTTTCATGTTGTATGCTGTAAGGTAACACTTTTATGGGAAGGTTAAATTCTATTGTGCAATTGTTAGTTAATTATTTCAATTGATGACTTTGTAACCACTAAATCTAGCAATACTATGTGAACACTTACATAAGTCACAGATTTTCAGTAACTCTGTTCCAATAGAGTTTTTAAGCATTTTTAAGACACCTCTGACTGCAAAAAAAAAAAAAAAAAAAAAAAAGTTATAAATGTACTTTGTTTCTTTCTTGAAAATGGAATCAGGAGAAATTGAATTATTTTCTCAATATTTTTATGTTCTGTTGTTGTATTGTGTTGTACATTTGTATTAACATCAAACTAGAATCAGTTTTCTTACAAATCAGCTGTACATTTAGGTGGTTACCAGCTAGGTAGCTCTCTAGAGTTTGGAACAAAACCTATTAGAGTGAAAAGAGGCAGTTTTAGACTGGAGTACCACAGGGCTTTGTATTAGGGCCAAACCGTTTACTTATCATTTTGTTCTGTGTACTCATTCGCCAGGTTATGGACGAGCTGGTGATTACCTGTCAGACTCTGGCCACAGTGAGATCTCCTCACGCTCCAGTCTGGTGAGCACCTCCTCCCTGGACATGGGGCAAGAGGAACGCAGGCAGCGGTATGGAGGAATAGCTGCGGAGGGCCATGGCAGTGGTCACCGGCTAGAGCGCAGGGCGACTGCTGACCCTGACCAATACAGCTTGGGGTAAGCACCACTCTTTACTTTCTCGGCTATTTGGTGTGTTGCATGAATGACCAGTTAATCAGTCTATTAGGAACCGTGAAACATTTAGGCTGGTTTTCGGCTTATCTAACTCCAATCTGACATATTTCTCAGGCAGTATTTTCATGAGACATGTACTTGTGTTTTATAAGCAGCTAGTCAGAGCACATTAGAATGGATGCAGGGTTCTTGAAAAATATTTTTTTAAATATTTTAAATTCTGCATAATGTTAAAAGTGCAACACTTTTGGCAGGGAAACCAAAAAAGTGAAAAACTCTATGCAATAAGGCAGACCATCTGAATGTGTAATAAAAGGGATTAATTTATCAGAGGGTTTTATTATGCACATTGGAAATACCAATACCACATAAAAATATCAAAGAAAATGTCTAGATCAGGGGTGCAAAACTCCTGGGGGCCCTCAGTTTCTGCAGAGTCCTTTAGGATTATTTAAAAACTACAGGTATGTGTGTTGGAGCAAGGCTGGCACTAAACTATGCAGGACTTTGGCCCTCCAGGAGCTGAATTTGGCACTCCTAGTCTATATGAAGTCCTCAGCCTTACTAATCGACAGGCCTTTTATTGGACAACTGGTTGACCATCTTGACCTGGCAATGTATTATTACTATTAAACCTTCTGAATCCTTCTACCCTTCTTTTTTCAGGTCCTACTCATCCATGCAGGATTGCCGGGGTCTGTATGCGGGCGGCACCGTGCTGTCTTCTCCCAGCTCTGAGGAGCTTACCCAGGACCAGGGTGACCGGGTGTCTCTTGACGCTGCTGATTCTGGTCGTGGCAGCTGGACTTCATGTTCCAGCGGCTCCCATGACAACATTCAGACCATGCAACAGGGGCGTAGCTGGGAGGCATTGGCAGAGGGCGCAGGGCTGTGGGGAAGTAGAGGGAGCTGGGCGTCCGCATCCTCTACGTCTTCGGCGGCATGTTGGGGCGAGGACTCTGAGGGCGACACAGGTACCATCAAACGAAGAGGAGGGAGAGATGTGACCACAGACCCAGAAACCAGCAGCATCACCTCCACCGGTTCAGAAGAGTCCAGACAGCACAGTCGACGCCCATCGCCCATCACTGCAGGCAACACCAAGGCCGTGATTGGTAAGAGTCGCCACATGTATCTGGTTTAAAGGGATAGTTCACCAGAAAATGATAGTTATGGTAATGTTTACACACCCTCATGTTCATCCAAAGCTGTATGGTCTTATTTTTTCCACAGAAACCAAAGTGAAAAGCATCACACAGCTTTTTTTTCCCACATTCAGTAACATTTAATACCGTCTATTTCTGTCTAGCTTCATCAAGGACCAAAAAAAATCAAATATTGATTGATTTCATGCCAGGTTGTGCATCAAAATTGAATGTCAAACTTTATGTGTGGAAGCATATTTGACATGAAAGAGTGTTAGGAGAAAGATTTTCATTTTTGGGTAACTATTGTTTTAAGAGTAACCAAACCAAATTCTACAGTATATCCTTTCCTATGTTTTGTGCATTTCAATGCTTTGAAAGCTGAAGTCGCGATCTTTGCATGAAAAGTCTGAAAACATATTCCCAATGAAAATGAAAATGAAGCATGCTGCAGGTTGAGACAACCTCACTTTAATTACTTAATTGTCATGTTGAACACTACAAGGTGGAACAACACAGACTACCTACAAAAACAATCCTTCCTGATCTAGTGCATGTCTGCATGTGTCCGTCCGCGTGTGTGAGAAGCATTACGGATATTAAACGGAACTGTGGTGTCCGTCTCCTCCCCTCAGCACGGAAGGATGGCCGTTACCGGGACCCTCCGCCCACGCCACCAGGCTACACGGCACTGACCATCACGGACGTAACTGAGGGCACGGCTCACTCAGGCAGGAGACCCCCGGACTACACCACCGCCTTGCAGCGCTCCCGCCTTGTCACACATTCCCCCGACTCCCAGCAGCCCCCGGCTGCGGGAAAACCCACCCACTCGCCGGACCCCCGGGGCCGAGAAGAGGAGGAGGCAGAGGAGGTGGAAGAGGAGGGTGAGTGCTTGTCTCCCAAACTCAGAGCTCAGAGGAGGAGAGGTCCACACACAGCAGTTCCCCCCAGGCCATGAGTTACATACACCACCCCAGCAGGAAGGTAAAACATCCCAAACTCCAGTTACTTCCACACTCACACACTCACACACCCCACGCACACGAGTCACGGTCTCTGCATGCCAGGAGGACAGCTCCTTCACCTGCCCACCATCACCAACCACCAAAGCATCTCACACAGTGCATGCGTCGCCACGGAGACAGCCTGCCCCCCGTCGCCGTGGCAACATCCCAGTCATTGCTCCCCGCTCTGCCGTGTGTATTGGCTCTCACCCATCAGTGCTCACAGGAAAATCACTAGATCTGCCATCATAAATGCTTGAACACATGATAGAACCTGAAGTCATGTTTGTGTTGTCAGGTAGCACATGAAATAGTGTTAGTACTTATCTGCACAAAGATCCTGAATTGAGGAGTTGTCATTTTATTAATTTTCACAGAATTTTTTTTTTTTTTTAATGAGTATTTCCTGTCCTGTCATGTTTGTCTTTGGTATGGTACGGCCAGAGCATATTTTATTTCCTTATTATATTTAGTTGTCCGTCTATGACTTTGTTCCAAACCCAAGTGCATTTCCTATAGACAGCTTTATTAGATGTCAAAGATTATGCTGCTTTACATTTTGGCCGAAATCAAAGGCAGTTATACATGTAATCTTTGTAGGCAAGGTAATCCCATAATGCATGTTCTCCCAAGATTGTGTAGTTGAGCAAATCATAGATTAGTAATTTATCATATAGTACATTTGTGTGTATATTGGAAGTATATCCAGTATGTATGCCGTCTTGGAAGAAAATTTTATAGCTATATAATTAAACAGGGTTAGAGAAGTCACTTGTTAGTGAGTGATTGTTAATGTGTTGCCACCTATGTTAAAGGGTTAGTTCACCCAAAAATTAAAATTCTGTCATTAATTACTCACCCTCATGTCGTTCCACACTCGTAAGACCTTTGTTCACCTTCAGAACACAAATTAGGATATTTTTGAAAAAAATCCAATAGCTCAGTGAGGCCTCCATTGTCAGCAAGATAATTAATACTTTCAGATGCCCAGAAAGCTACAAAAGACATACACTATATTGCCAAAAGTTTTGGGACGCCTGACTTTACATGAACATTTAATTTAATGACATCCCATTCTTAATCCGTAGGGTTTAATATAGAGTTGGTCCACCCTTTGCAACTATAACAGTTTCAACTCTTCTGAGAAGGCTTTCCACCAGGTTTAGGAGTGTGTTTATGGGAATTTTTGACCATTCTTCTAGAAGCGCATTTGTGAGGTCAGGCAGTGATGTTGGATGAGAAGGCCTGGCTCACAGTCTCCGCTCTAATTCATCCCAAGGGGTTCTGTCGGGTTGAGGTCAGGACTCCAGCCAGTCAAGTTCCTCCACACCAAACTCGCTCATCCATGTCTTTATGGACCTTGCTTTGTGCACTGGTGCACAGTCATGTTGAAACAGGAAGGGGCCATCCCCAAACTGTTCCCACAAAATTGGGAGCATGAAATTGTCCAAAATGTCTTGATATGCTGAAGCATTAAGAGTTCCTTTCACTGGAACTAAGGGGCCAAGCCCAACTCCTGAAAAACAACCCCATACCATGATCCCCCTCCACCAAACTTTACACTTGCCACAAGGGAAGTATCTTTCTCCTGGCAACCACCAAACCCAGACTCATCCATCGGATTGCCAGACAGAGAAGCATGATTTGATTTGAACACGTCTCCACTGCTCTAGAGTCCAGTGGTGGCGTGCTTTACACCACTGCATCCAATGCTTTGCATTGCACTTAGTGATGTAAGGCTTGGATGCAGCTGCTCGGCCATGGAAACCCGTTCCATGAAGCTCTCTACGCACTGTTCTTGAGCTAATCTGAAGGCCACATGAAGTTTGGATGTTTGTAGCTATTGACTCTGCAGAAAGTTTGTGACTTCAGCGCACTGTGCGTCTCAGCATGCGCTGACCCCACTCTGTGATTTTTTTTTTTTTTTTTTTTTTTTTTTCCATGGCTGAGTTGCTGTTTTTCCAAATTGTTTCCACTATGTTATGATAGCACTAACAGTTGACTGTGGAATATTTAGTAGTGAGGAAATTTCACGAATGGACTTATTGCACAGGTGGCAACCTATCACGGTACCATGCTTAAATTCACTGAGTTCCTGAGAGCGACCCATTCTTTCACAAATGTTTGTAGAAGCAGTCTGCTTGCCTAGGTGCTTGATTTTATACACCTGTGGCCATGGAAGTGATTGGAACACCTGATTTCAATTATTTTGGAAGGTTGTCCTAATATTTTTGGCAATAATAGTGTATTCAAAACAGTTCATGTGAAGTTCATCAAACTGCCAAAGTCACGCCCCCCAGTGTTGGACCACTGAAATTTCAAAACACTTTTATTGAAGACGCTCCAAACCACTGATTCGAAACAAAAGATTCGTAAAGCTTTGAAGCTTCATGAAACAGTGTTTTGAAATCGCCCATCACTAGATATTGTTGAATAAAGTCGTTATTTTGTGGGGGGGGTTGGCGCACAAAAAGTATTCTCATGACTTTAAAACATTAAAGTTGAACCACTGTAATCACATGAACTGTTTTAAATACGTCTTTAGTAGCTTTCTGGGCATTGAAAGTGTTAATTGTCTTGCTGGCAATGCAGGCCTCACTGAGCCATCGGATTTTATAAAAAAAATATCTTATTTTTTTTGTTCTGAAGATGAACGAAGGCCTTACGGGTGTGGAACGGCATGAGTGTCAGTAATTAATGACAGAATTTACATTTTTGTGTAAACTAACCCTTTAAGCATTTCAAATCAGTCACCATTTGAGTTGCTCAAATACTTTTCACATTTTGTTGGTCTGAGCCCCAAACCCAGTCCACTTGCAAACTCTACTTTTTTTTTTTTTTTTTTTTTTTTTTTTTAAGCATTGCATTATTTAGTTACAAACAATGGCATGCTTACAACATAAACATGAGTATCCCTGTGTGTACTAGTGGCAGCTGTTGCCATATAGCAATTCAGGTGAAGATGCTTATACTACCAAAATTTAACATGCACAGAACTGCATTAGCATCTGTTTCCTGCAAATGCAATGCAAGAGATGTGACACCAAAGGTAGTTTCTGTGGAGATAAAGAGAAATGCACATTATATGTCATCAATAACGGTTCACTTTCACATGTCACTAGGGTTTGGAACAGAGCCTATGTATAAGAGACTGTCCATGATGCTCACAGAGTTTCTCTCTTGTTCCTCCAGAGGATGAACAGGTGTCTGCTGTTTGAATGGGGATGACACTGGCTTTTATACGGTTGCTGCATTGACTGATGGCCCATATCAGGCCTCCACAGGTCGGTCAGACAGACAGCCAGACCATCCAGTCTACATCTTGCCGGCACTGCCTCTCTCCCTCCTCAATGATGGATTCATCTCCCTGCCCTGCCTTAATGCATCATGGGGGTTTGATGCCCTGCATGCTAAAAATACTGTGAAGAAAGGAGGCGAGCAAAAAATAACTTATTTGGCACTTTGGAGAATGGAAATATGAACTGAACTGAAACTCAAACACAGCGCTTTGACATTCACACACAAGAAACAAACTACTGTTAACGGTTGTCTTCAGACAATTTCCTCTCTTTCCTTCTGCTTAAAGGTCACTCTAACGTGTTTAGTAGTTCCTCTCAGCACTTTTTAAACTGTTTTTAAGGTGTAAACTGATGCACACAATCGACGTTTCATTCTCCTAATTCTGGAAATGCAGTTTGGATGGCGAAGAAGGCTTGACTACAACTTATCACCCCACCTGTTCACATCAGTTCAGACGACAACACTCATATCTGTATGGTATAGCGTTACAGTATTATATATTTGCAGGAGCACGGCTTGAAGGACACCTCTTCTACTAGAGAACGACATCACGATGGAGTTCGCATTGACTCTTGACATACGTAGCACACCGATTTTATAAGGAAGGTGCTTTGTGAGAGGAAACGATGCTAAGTGAAGCTTTAGTTGGATGTTTTTATTGGTTCTTGGCCTTAATGTGTTTGAAAGCCCTAAGAAAGTATGAATGGTTTGGTCAAAGCTCATAACAAACATGATACAGAAATATGGGGCCGAACAAATCTACATCTGTGAGCAATCCAGCCGCCAAAGTCCATTAAAAGTGAACCAGTTCAGTTGCAGTAAGCTTTTAGTGATGGAGAGGAACTGTACACATTCATCTTCGATAGTTTTACCAGTTCAGCACCTCCTAAAAGCGATTTAAAGCAGTCTTCAATATGTGTCACAACATCAAGCGCCCCCTGTTGGTGTAGGTGAGAACTGAAGGCTACTCAGGCAAATAGGGTCGTCCTATTCGGGTGCTACTTCCTTCCTCTCATTAAGTGATGCCATTAAGGAGGTGTGTGGAAAACGGTGGTTTCTGTGTTAAGTTTTTCTTTATGAGGACTCAAGTCGTGCATGTTTCTCCTGGAGTGGGCTGTGATCTAAATACCACTGCTGCACAACAGCTTCCACAATCGCTCACAGGAACTCAACTGAAACATGCTTTTGAGACTCCAGTGGGCCGGGAACACGCAAATCCACCTGAAGTCTGCCACTTAGAGCAGAACTGAACCGGTGGGAGCACGTCACTTTTATTCTTTCATTTTAATCACTGAGTTAAGCTGATCACATTGATCAGTAGTTAGAAACAATAGACTTGAGAAGAAAAAAAAAGAAGTTTGCAGTGTTTTCCACTGTAACCTGTAACATCACTACTTCAGTGTTTCTTTCTCTAGTTGCCTGTTTGTTTGTTTGTTTGTTTGTAGATTTTTGTTTGTTTGTTTGTTTGTTTGGCTCCCACACGTTTTTTTTTTTTTTTTTTTTTTTTGTAATGGTTGCGGATACAGTTGTTAATAACAACACATTTGTAACAGTAAATATATGAACCATCTGCTTCCACTTAATTTTTTTTAGTAAATATTCACGTTTTGGCAAGCCAAAATGAGTCGCTTGTTTTGCAAAATAAGTTGCACAAATTGTACAAGCATAAATACAACAAGGTAAATAGTAGTAGGTAGCTGTTCTGCTACTCTGTTCGATATGTGATGTCAAGTGAGACGTGTACATTTAGCTGGTGAAGATTCTCTTTTTTTTTTTTGACTACTTTTACCTGTACGTCTTTTACAAAGACAATTGGTGGAGTATGTATTTGTTCTTATTTTTTGTCTTTCTTTTTGTTTTGTATTTTTAATACAATAATTGTAAATATTGGTTATATTTTTGTTGAATTGTAGAAATGTATGATGTTTATGCCTCAACATCCAGTTTATATGAAGCTGGGAATCAATAAATTCGACAAAAATGAATCAACTTAGTTTTTAAATGCTTATTATTATTATTATTATTATTATTAATTATTATTATTATTATTATTATTATTATTGCTCTTCTTTTGTTCTGTTGATCCTGCATTGTTTTCAAACATTGTTTTAAATGACCTCTGGCACCATCTAGTGTTTGCACAAGAGAAAACATGGAAGTAACTTGAAATGTGTATCTCATACTTTTCTAACTGACAAATGTATGTTGGGGTTAATAAAAGACATCCATATCTATCTGCTGTTCAACACTCTTTGATTTTTCAGTGTTTCTTCTGAGATTTGAAAAGCTGAACAGGATGAGCTGGGTAATTCCACGTTATTGAGCATAATGCACAGTAAAAACTGAACTGTTGTAGCATACTGTATCACAGTATCATATTATAGATACACTGGCTGAAGGTGAAAATCTTCCTCCCAAGATGACCAACCACATTATTTGGCAGATGTTTTAGGATTTTGTGCATCGTTTTGGTTAGTCCAGGTAAGGTAAGGTTTTCACAAGTGTGTTATTGGCAAAAAATAAGCAACAATGCCTTAGCAAGCATACTAAATATGCAGTTATAATTTATAAGTTTTAATTTTAGTTATAATTTTAATGTGTAAATATTATTTAAATTAAGAAATTATATTTAAGGTTAGAAAAACTTAAATGTAAATTAAAAGCACAATATATGTAAGATTTGTGGATTAAAATATCCAAAAAAAACACTAGAACAATGTTATATATTTTGTTGACTTGTGACATTATCCCAGATGTTTCCAAGAATGTTTAAATCCAGAGAAATAAGCTATTTTATTAAGTTAAATTTTAACCAGGATACAGGCCTGTTCATGCATCGCCTATCAATGACATCATACCCATGTTACCCTCATTTTTTATTTTGTAGAAACCATGTAAACCAAAGATGCTTTATAATATATTATGTTTTAATAGACTAGGGAACAGCTGTTTGGATACATTTATAGACAGAAAACCTTTCTTTTCAACTGAAGAAAGAAGAACTGGACATCTTGGATGACATGGGGGTGAGTAAATTATCAGGAAATTTTTAATTGAAAGTGATCTAATCCTTTAAGTAGCTTTTTAAATGTGCCTTATGAAGAAAAAAAACATTACTGGTGTGTATCTTGAGTCAAAACAATGGCACTGGCATATTTTAAGATATTTCAGGTCAAGTGGCTTTCAGTAAAACGGCTTTAACATCCATTTTAGCCTGGGACTAGCTTAAGCCTTTGAGAAACCGGAGGTTATAGTTTCAAAAGCAGATAAATGTTAATCCTGCAAAAAAAAAATCTTAGTTATCATTAATTAAATTTCCTTCATACACCCCAACATCTCCTAAGCATGTGATATTCTCTTGTCTTCTGACAATGAGAAATTTGTTCATGTATTTGTTGCATCTACTTGATTATTGCAATAGCGTTTTTGATGGGTTCCCAAATAGCTCTATTAAACACTTTCAAAGAGTTCAGATTGCAGCTTCATGAATGTTAACTCACAATTAAATGAGAAGTAACATTAGCCTACAACTCCAACACTCAGATCCCTTCACTGCTGCCTGTATCATTCAGAATTGAATTCCAGATCCTCCTATTAGGCCTACTTTTTTATTATTATTGAACATCTCCATGGTACTGCCCCAATGTACCTTTCTAATTTGTTGAATAACAAATTTGTTCACTAGGGCCTCTTCTTGATTTATTTATTTATTTATTTATTTATTTTATTGTTGTATTTCATTTTATTGTATATTGTTATTTTTACGTACAGGTGACACCATGTCAAACCGATACCTGTTTGCATGGAAAATGACTAAGATTGCTGTATGCTGCCAGGCCAGTAGTTGGCGATGTCACTTTGTGAAACACTAGACCAGACACATAATACACATGTACATGGCATCACCGTTTTCAAAGATTCAACAACAACAAAACACTTTCTCTCTTAAGAGCTGTATTTTGATGGCTATTTGTGTCTGCATTTGTGGTGCAACAGATTTTCAGAACAATAAATGAATGCTATTTGATTTATTGAGTTCAGTTGATATTGGTTACATTTGCACTGTATGGGAAATAAAAAACAGCTTTGAAAAAGTTGTTTCGAGCAACATTAACTAGATATACTAATTCGTAGTTTAGAGCAAATGATCCGCATAAGGTTCTAGTTGGTTGAAATGGCCAAATGTAATGTGTGATACTGCAGTTAAAATGTGGAGGGAAAACATGCAGATAATGTAGAATATCAATAATCATGCAACTTAACTTGTCAACGATACCATTAAAACTTGTTTTAAGTAGCTATTAGAAAATCAAGAATGGGCATGATATTTCTGATTTAACATGGGCATGTCAAATCAGATCTGGCACACACAAAAGGTAACTTGTCGGTACATTCTTGGTCATTCCAATTTTTTGCACCTGTTTTGAGAAAGAAAAATAGATGATTTAATTATAAACATATAATGTAATTATGCAGATATTAACCTCATAATGTTTATATTTAGAAAGATAAAGAAAGCCTATTTCATTATTTACTGTAGCTGGTCATTGTAGGTTTACAAATTTCAGAACTGAAGACATTAAAGGGATAGTTCACCCTAAAATGAAAATTCTCTCATCATTTACTCACCCTCAGGTTGTTCCAAACCTGTATACATTCTTTTGTTCTGTTGAACACAAAGGAAGATATTTTAAAGAAATGAGTGGGAAACTGAACAGTTCTGAGGCACCGTTGACTTCCATAGTATTTTTTTCCCTACTATGGAAATCAATGGTATCCCAAAGCGGCCTGGTTACAAACTTTCTTCAAAATATCTTCCTTTGTGTTCAACAGAACAAAGACATTTATACAGGTTTGGAACAACTTTAGGGTGAGTAAATGATGACAGAATTTTCATTTTTGGGTGAACTTTCCCTTTAAATGACATTTCCATCATTCAAAGCAGTTACCTGCATAGTTCGTCTCAATACAGTGCTCAGTTGAACCTGAGTTATTGGGTTCTCCGGGGTTCCAAAGTTTGACATTCATTTTTGACCCATCACTCCAGAACCATGTTCCCTCCTGTGAACAGAAGTGCACAAAGATCACTGTGTTAAGGACAATTATGGGCTCGTGTGAAATAAACACTCTTAGGATCTTAGGATTTTAACATTAACTTTCACTTTAAGTCTTGTTGATTTAATGTTAGACTGTAAAGTATTACATATACACACACATATATATATATATATATATATATATATATATATATATATATATATATATATATATATATATATATATATATATATATATATATATATATATATATATAACAGCACAAACAACAAAAGTTTCAGAAATAAAATAAATAAATAACATAGTAACATACTGAAACAGCATCATAGCCTCCTATCCAGAATGACTTTGAACTTGAGATCAAGCGTTTCATGAAGGTGTTCTCCTCGTTTGTGACTGTGTACAGATGCAAGGTTCCCACCATGGGTCAAGCATATAATCTGTGGAGAAGATGATATGAGGGAAAATAGCTATTAGCCATTATATTAGACTTTTTATTAAGTCTCTTTAACTATGTAATAACATTTAAATGAATCACTTTGAACCCATTTTATATTAAGTCTCTTTAATAAAATTTAAATGAATCATTTGATACAATGCACTTATTGTGTAAAAACATATTTTGACATTGTAGTGGTGTTTAAAAAATACATGCATGTAATTAAATGTTATTAATTTCTGTAATTATATCTAAAATTGCACTGTTGATCCTTCCCTTACCAATTAACCAACCCTTAAACCCAACTATTCTGCCAATCTTTTCCATAACCTTACCCGTATCTGACCTCAGTAGTGGCAAAAGTGTATTGCGATTTAAGTACAAAATAATTAAAAACACCTAATATAAAGTGGGACCAAAACTTTAAATAAATAAAAATTAAGTTCTATACCTCTGCATCCCTCCAGTTCATTGCCTGGTTAAAAACCTTGAAGCATCTTTTTCCATATTGAGTCCACCCACTCTGACAAGCTGTTCCATGGAGATTTGGGTTGTTTTATTGTCAACTTAAGTGATCTTTAATTAATTGCATTGCATATCTATTATAATTTTTAAAGACAAAAATGAGCATCAACTCTTTCTCTATTCACACTAGATGTTCAACTGAGGCATAAAAAAGTGTAACACAATACAAAGATCATACCTTCACAACATGTATTTTTTCAACAATGTATACATTACAAACATATATATTTTGATTTACTGGGCAAAAGTTCATTAAGCGTTATCACTTCTGCAAGAGTGCTTTTGTACTGAATGTTAATCTCAGCCATTGCTAAGTAAAAAAATTAAGAAAAACTGTTTCTCTGCCATTATTGAGGTCATGTAATAAGACACTGAAAGTCAGTTGGTATTTAGCAATGTTCATTATAAGCATGATGTATCTTACCTGAAGCATTCAGAGCAAAGAGAAGACAGAGAGACACACAGACAGTCCAGAACGCCATTGTTTCTCAAAGAACACTGAAATCAGCCAGGAAAAATGAATACCTGAAATAACAATGAAAAAACATTAGACAAAGCATATCTAAAAATGATATCGGTAACACTTTACATTAAGGTTCCCTTTGTAAAGGGTTTATAAAGGTGTTTGTTAATGAGTAATAAGTCATTTACAAATGCATTATAAATCATTAATAATGCAGTTATAACTGCATGAATAAAAAGGCGACTTTAATGCAATACCTGCCAAATAGTGAGCCGTTTTTAACTCACATGTTATAAATGCTTAATAAATGTATTTATTAACATATTTAACTCAAAACCAGATTTCTGGTTTATTTTATGATGCAGCAAAAATTGACTATCATAATTAGACTGAAGGTTGTTGTATTTGTGCTTTCTTATTAATATCTCATGACTGCCACTTGTCTTACTATGTTGCTTACCAGAAGTTTTTGTCTTACCCATGATACTCTCCAAAAAGGTCATGATGCCTCTCCACAGCAGTGTATAAAAACAAAATTATTGTTTTTTAAAGACAAAATTCCAACTTTATTTTGAAAATAAAACAAAAGATAATAACCATAACTTGATTAGATATTAAAGTCTGCGTGAACCGGAAGTTGCAAACGACTCTTCTCCAGTGTTGTGACGTATTTCCAAGTGAAACAGAATATTGAATAGAGGGCAGAGTTTTACTTTAGTGCTCCTCCTTTCCATCTCTCGCACTCCTCCTCTCCATATCTCACTCATAGCAGACGAACGGTTGCAGAAGAGTGGTTTACACGTTTTCAACTCCAAGCCGTCAAACTGACGTTATCAGAGAAGGAACGCCATTCCAGACCAGAAGTAACTTTTCAGATTTTGATTAAAGATTACTGCGGCAAACAAGTTTTTTCTGTGTTTTAACTTGCACGGATTCATTGTTCACCACAAGACCCGTAATATGACCAGTAATAATATTAATGTAAAGTGAAAACCTGTGAACCATTTATTAATGAGTTATGAACATTAACAACCTATGAAAAGGAACCTTAATGTAAAGTGGAAACCCGTGAACCATTTATTAATGAGTTATGAACATTAACAACCTATGAAAGGGAACATTAATGTAAAGTGGAAACCCGTGAACCATTTATTAATGAGTTATGAACATTAACAACCTATGAAAAGGAACCTTAATGTAAAGTGGAAACCCGTGAACCATTTATTAATGAGTTATGAACATTAACAACCTATGAAAGGGAACATTAATGTAAAGTGGAAACCCGTGAACCATTTATTAATGAGTTATGAACATTAACAACCTATGAAAAGGAACCTTAATGTAAAGTGGAAACCTGTTAACCATTTATTAATGAGTTATGAACATTAACAACCTATGAAAAGGAACCTTAATGTAAAGTGGAAACCTGTTAACCATTTATTAATGAGTTATGAACATTAACAACCTATGAAAAGGAACCTTAATGTAAAGTGAAAACCTGTTAACCATTTATTAATGAGTTATGAACATTAACAACCTATGAAAAGGAACCTTAATGTAAAGTGAAAACCTGTTAACCATTTATTAATGAGTTATGAACATTAACAACCTATGAAAAGGAACCTTAATGTAAAGTGAAAACCTGTGAACCATTTATTAATGAGTTACGAATATTAATAACCTGTGAAAGTGAACCTTAATGTAGTGTGCATCGTGTTTATTAAAGCAGACGCAGATCTCTTTTGTTTTTTTCCTGGTGACATATTTTATTGTTGAAATATTAATAAGCAATTAATAATTATTCTTGATACCATGATAAAGGATACTGTAATTTTTGGGAGTGCCAGAGCGGTTATTTATTTAATATAAAAGCTAACACCGCGAATAAACATATAATATACAAACTAACACAGCGATTATAATATAAACACTTGAAAAACATAGTCTGCAATGTCACTTCAGTTAGCTTACCCATCAAATCAGTAACTTTAAACACAAATTTTACTTTAGAGCATGCCCTGGTAACTGCATGACTTCTTCTCATGATAGTGGCAAGGCTTTATTGGATGCTCACTAGCGCCAACTCCTGTCACACGCCAGAACACGCATGCTTAGTGATGTAACCCTGAAAGAGTATATAAGTATACAGAGTATATAAGTATATAAAGAGTATATATAAAGAGTATATATTAGTATAGCCTAATATATTATTGTCATGTCTAGTTTTCTATAACTTTCTTCATAATAAAAAAAATGCTTCATCTGAATCCTGCTCCCTGACTGCTCTTTACACCAAATGTGACAATAATGTATAATGAGCAATGCATTCTTCTTCTATTTATAATTATTATTATTATTATTATTATACGCAGTAGTAGTAGGCTATATACTTTATTATTCTCTTTCGGGTTCTCATCACTATGCGTGTTGATTCTGGCGTGTGACAGGAGTTGGCGCTAGTGAGCATTCAATAAAGCCTTGCCACTTTTGAGAAGAAGTTACACAGTACTGTTCCAACATGCGTTGAAGGGAATTTGTGTTTACTGATTTGATGGGTAAGCTAACTGTGGTGAAATCGCAGACTTTGTTTTTCTAGTGTTTATATTATATTAGTAATCGCTGTGTTAGTTTGTAGTTATCTTAAACAAATAACCGCTCCGGCGCACCCGCGCATGTACTGTACGGATGACCAAAGCCAAATAACGTACTCAAGTTACAGTGGCCTTTATCATATCAGAAATATCTATTAAATGCATATTAATATGCTGCTAATGTTCTGTAATGGTGCATTAGGTCATTGATTTAATGGTTTACACAACTGTTAATTTAAAAAAATACATATTTAGGTGCCTTTATTCAGCTTGTATCAAATATGTTTGGCTTATAGGTGTGATGTTTATTATCTTTTCTGAATACTTGATTGTTTCTCTGAATGTTTTAATTTAAGTTTACCTGCATAAGCCACTTTTCATGAGAAGTCATGCTCTGTAACTTTGTGCTGTAAAAGATTTTTTATTTTTTTCAAGTTTAAAGTTGTGTTTACTGAGACATTCATCAAAAATAAAATATTTCATCTGAAAAAGATATTATCTTCTGTGTACATTAATAATTAATAAATACATGATTAACGTGTGTTCACACTACATTAAGGTTCACTTTAATAGGTAATTAATGTTTATAACTCACTAAATGAGTTCCACTTTACATTAAGGTTTCTTTTCATAGGTTGTTAATGTTCATAACTCATTAATAAATGGTTAACAGGTTTCCACTTTACATTAAGGTTCCTTTTCATAGGTTGTTAATGTTCATAACTGATTAATAAATGGTTCACGGGTTTCCACTTTACATTAAGGTTCCTTTTCATAGGTTGTTAATGTTCATAACTCATTAATACATGATTAACGTGTGTTCACACTACATTAAGGTTCACTTTAATAGGTAATTAATGTTTATAACTCATTAAATGAGTTCCACTTTACATTAAGGTTTCTTTTCATAGGTTGTTAATGTTCATAACTGATTAATAAATGGTTCACGGGTTTCCACTTTACATTAAGGTTCCTTTTCATAGGTTGTTAATGTTCATAACTGATTAATAAATGGTTCACAGGTTTCCACTTTACATTAAGGTTCCTTTTCATAGGTTGTTAATGTTCATAACTCATTAATAAATGGTTCGCAGGTTTTCACTTTACATTAAGGTTCCTTTTCATAGGTTGTTAATGTTCATAACTCATTAATAAATGGTTCACGGGTTTCCACTTTACATTAAGGTTCCTTTTCATAGGTTGTTAATGTTCATAACTCATTAATAAATGGTTCACGGGTTTCCACTTTACATTAAGGTTCCTTTTCATAGGTTGTTAATGTTCATAACTCATTAATAAATGGTTCACAGGTTTTCACTTTACATTAAGGTTCCTTTTCATAGGTTGTTAATGTTCATAACTCATTAATAAATGGTTCGCAGGTTTTCACTTTACATTAAGGTTCCTTTTCATAGGTTGTTAATGTTCATAACTGATTAATAAATGGTTCACGGGTTTCCACTTTACATTAAGGTTCCTTTTCATAGGCTGTTAATGTTCATAACTCATTAATACATGATTAACGTGTGTTCACACTACATTAAGGTTCACTTTAATAGGTAATTAATGTTTATAACTCATTAAATGAGTTCCACTTTACATTAAGGTTTCTTTTCATAGGTTGTTAATGTTCATAACTGATTAAAAAATGGTTAACAGGTTTCCACTTTACATTAAGGTTCCTTTTCATAGGTTGTTAATGTTCATAACTGATTAATAAATGGTTAACAGGTTTCCACTTTACATTAAGGTTCCTTTTCATAGGTTGTTAATGTTCATAACTGATTAATAAATGGTTCACAGGTTTCCACTTTACATTAAGGTTCCTTTTCATAGGTTGTTAATGTTCATAACTGATTAATAAATGGTTCACAGGTTTTCACTTTACATTTAAGGTTCCTTTTCATAGGTTGTTAATGTTCATAACTCATTAATAAATGGTTCGCAGGTTTTCACTTTACATTAAGGTTCCTTTTCATAGGTTGTTAATGTTCATAACTCATTAATAAATGGTTAACAGGTTTCCACTTTACATTAAGGTTCCTTTTCATAGGTTGTTAATGTTCATAACTCATTAATAAATGGTTAACAGGTTTCCACTTTACATTAAGGTTCCTTTTCATAGGTTGTTAATGTTCATAACTCATTAATAAACGAGAGATGGAAAGGAGGAGCACTAAAGTAAAACTCTGCCCTCTATTCAATATTCTGTTTCACTTGGAAATACGTCACAACACTGGAGAAGAGTCGTTTGCAACTTCCGGTTCACGCAGACTTTAATATCTAATCAAGTTATGGTTATTATCTTTTGTTTTATTTTCAAAATAAAGTTGGAATTTTGTCTTTAAAAAACAATAATTTTGTTTTTATACACTGCTGTGGAGAGGCATCATGACCTTTTTGGAGAGTATCATGGGTAAGACAAAAACTTCTGGTAAGCAACATAGTAAGACAAGTGGCAGTCATGAGATATTAATAAGAAAGCACAAATACAACAACCTTCAGTCTAATTATGATAGTCAATTTTTGCTGCATCATAAAATAAACCAGAAATCTGGTTTTGAGTTAAATATGTTAATAAATACATTTATTAAGCATTTATAACATGTGAGTTAAAAACGGCTCACTATTTGGCAGGTATTGCATTAAAGTCGCCTTTTTATTCATGCAGTTATAACTGCATTATTAATGATTTATAATGCATTTGTAAATGACTTATTACTCATTAACAAACACCTTTATAAACCCTTTACAAAGGGAACCTTAATGTAAAGTGTTACCATGATATCTAATATTATATTGTTACTGTAATTGACAAGTTTAGTGACACTAACAGAAAGCTTGCTGTTTTTGTCTGTGTCTCAATGCAGAAGTTTGAGTTTTTATATAGTAGATCAACATGTTTTTTCAAACACCAATCAATTACAAATATCAAGCTGAATCATTTATCAGTGGATCATCAAGCTACACAACAACCCCACACCCAAGATTGCAATCTTATGTTTTGCAAAGTTGCATGATGATGAAGATTTTAAAGTTTTAAAGGCCTTTTCACACCAAGGATGACAACTATAATGATTAAGATTATAGTTCCAAAAACTCAAAAAAATCATTCTAAATATGAAAGAATCCACACTACAAGTATAACGATAATAGCAGAGAGGGAAGATATCGATGGAATCACTTTCAGAATGTTTTTTTTTTTTTCCAGTTGAATGATAAAAACATTGAGAGCAGATCAGAATCCATCCTGTTTTAAAGAGCTCGATCATTTAAATTAAAATAAGACAAACTGCAGCACGCGCTTGTAAACAGAACAATATCGTCCGCTGGTGTGGACGGTAATATTATCGTTATAGTTATCTTTATAGGTATTGCTCTTGGTGTGAACAGGCCTTTAAAGCTCAATGAATTATATGAACAGTCAATTGCAATTATTGTAAAACACATTTTCTTCTCAGCGGGTCTCCTGCCGCCATCCGGCGCGCTCTCTCTACATCCTCCCGCGGTTACAGTAACCGCTCTCAAGCACATTTCCAGCGGTTTTCACCGATTTGAGCACCGGCCCTCACCGTCAGAGCCTCCCAATCGCCGTTTTCACGGCGCACGGCATTTCTAAATGCCACACCACTCCTGTGGTATGTGCAGAGCCCCTCTGCACGAAGAAGACGGGCACAACGAGTGCGTGGGATGTCTGGGCAAGTCTCACGCGGATAACGCGCTCTTTGGCGGCTCATGCTCGCACTGCGAGTCTATGAGTCTCGCGTCTCTGCGCTCACGGGCCGCCTTCTTCAAACAGGAAGACCCCGCCGCTCGCGCCCTCCCGTCCCCCTCTCCTGTGAGGAAGAGACGGCGGGGCAGAGCGGTTCAGCGCATGGAGATGGGCGAGCCCACGTCGGCTCAGCACCCGCGTGCCTCGCCCTCTCCCAGCAGAGAGCAATCCCCCGTCTTGTTCTCCCGCCCTGACCAGCGTCCCTCAGCAGATGCGAGCGACCTCATCTCATTTGGCGGATCCGACGAAGAGCCCCTCTTCGACTCTGTGTCTATAGCAGCCTCTGAGCCAGAAGCCTGGGTTGGCGAGTCGGACGACCCCGCCCCCCTGCCTTCCTTGGAGCCCGTCGACCACGGTACGGGCATGGACACCGAGCTCTTCCGTGTCCTGTCCAAGGCCATCGAAGACCTCGACCTCAACTGGGCCCCACCAGAGGAGCAATCGCGGAGCCGCCTGGACGAGTGGTTCCTCCCAGGTCGTCGTCAGGCCCCTCGCCAGCGCTCCGCTCCCTTCTTCCCAGAAGTCCACGAGGAGCTCACAAAGTCGTGGCGCGCCCCTTACTCTGCCCGCCTGCATACTTCGCACCGCTCAGCCCTAACCTCTGTGGACGGCTCGGAAGAAAAGGGCTACGAGCACCTGCCGCCCCTGGATGAAGCAGTGGCCGCTCACCTCTGTCCTCCCGCGGCTGTGGGATGGAAGACGAAGAGAGCCCTCCCGTCCAAACCCTGCAGGACGACCTCCGCCCTGGCAGGAAGGGCCTACGCCTCAGCGGGCCAAGCCGCTTCAGTACTACACTCCATGGCCATCTTCCAAGTATTCCAGGCCAAACTCCTCCGCTCATTGGACGAGTCCGGCACTGATGCGCCTGCTTTTCGGGACCTCCGCAGCGCCACGGATTTAGCCCTGCGGGCCGCGAAAGCCACGGCCAGGCCATTGGCAGATCCATGGCCAGCCTCGTTGTGCTGGAGCGCCACCTGTGGCTAAACCTGATGGAAATTAAGGATCAGGACAAGACGGCCTTCTTGGATGCCCCCGTCTCCCCGTCAGGACTCTTTGGGCCAGCAGTGGAGGGTTTCACGGAGCGCTTCACTGCTGCACAGAAGTCGTCTCAGGCCATGAGACACTTCTTACCCAAGCGCTCGAACTCTGCGTCTGCTTCTAGCCGCCCCAGGCCTGCGCCGGCTCAGCAGACGAAGCCTGCTCCCTCCGCTTCCCAAGCAGTGCCGCCCAAGGAGCACCGCCAGCGCTCGCGCCCTTCTAAGCGCCCATCCTTCCCAGCCCAGGATTGCGCTGGACCCGGCGACTCCGAAGTCATCCTGATCTGCTAAGGAAGAGGACTGGGGCATGTCCTGCCGCGGCCGGACCACCCCAGAAGCTCCTTCGTGCAAATTCCCCTCCGCCTCATTCATTTCTGGGTGCGGGAATAACACAGCCTGCTGTCACAGGGCCCACAAGTAATGTGCCCCCCCCCAACCGCCATTTTCCCGGCGACCCTATTTTTAAATATTTCACAAAAACGCAAATTTCCTCTTCCATCCCTCCCGGTGTCCGGCCCGCCCTCTCTCTCTAATCCTCCCTCTTGCCACACGGGCAGAGGCTTGGAAAGCCATCCCCGGGGTGTCAAGATGGATTCTAAAAGTCGTAATCCAGGGCTACTCGCTCCAGTTCACCAGAAGACCTCAGCAATTTGGAGGGGTCATCCAGACCGTGGTACAAGCGTCCTCCGAGCCGAGGTCTTAACTCTACTCAGAAAAGGGGCTATAGAAACAGTCCCCTTTCCAGAGAGCGAGTCGGGCTTTTACAGCCGCTACTTTCTGGTACCCAAGAAAGACGGCGGTCTCAGACCCATTTTGGACCTCAGGTTGTTGAACCTTTGCCTTATGAAGCGAAAGTTCAAAGTCCTGACGCTGAAACAAATCCTCGCGCAGATTTGCCACGAGGATTGGTTTTGCTCGCTGGATCTGAAAGACGCTTACTTTCACATCCAGATAGCCCCCCATCACAGGCGATTCTTGAGATTCGCATTCGAGGGTGTGGCTTATCAGTACACGGTCCTCCCTTTCGGGCTCTCCCTGGCCCCCTGCACTTTCACGATGTGCATGAATGCGGCTATTTCCCCTCTGAGACAGATGGGAATACGAGTTTTGAATTACCTCGACGACTGGCTCATCCTGGCCAGCTCGCGTTCGGAACTAGAACACCACAGATCCGTGCTCCTCAGCCACTTACAGTGCCTTGGCCTCAGGGTCAACCTAGCCAAGAGCTCACTACTCCCCACTCAACGAATTTTGTTCCTAGGTGCAGTGTTCGACTCGGTCTGCATGACGGCCGTAGTCTCACCAGAGCGCGCTCTGGCCATTCAGCAGCTCGCGGCTTCCGTCAAGAACAAGGCCTACCTCCCTCTGAAGCTCTTCCAGAGGTTGCTAGGGCTCATGGCTTCTGCCTCCTCAGTGCTCCAGCTCGGCCTGCTTTGCATGCGGCCCCTGCAGTTCTGGCTGAAAACCTGGGTCCCTCCTTATGCTTGGCGTCACGGGTGCCTTCGCCTCAAGGTCAATCAGGCCTGTTTGATGGCTCTGAAACCTTGGATGAACCCTACTTGGTTCACTCTAGGAGTACCCTTACAGGCAGTAACATGAAGGACGGTTTTCTCGACAGACGCATCCAACTCAGGTTGGGGCGCCCTGTGCGAGGGCAGCCCGGCTTTCGGCTCGTGGACAAAAAAGGAAAGCCACCTTCACATCAACTGCCTCGAATTATTGGCAGTGATACAAGCCTTCCATTCTCTTCTGACCGATCGCCACGTCCTAGTCCAATCGGACAGTATGAGAGTGGTCTCATATATAAATCGCCAGGGGGGTCTTTCGTCCAGCCGCTTATGCGCTCTGGTGAAATGCCTTCTGGAATGGGCTTCCCCAAGTGTTCGCTCACTCAAAGTGACTCATATACCTGGGAAAAGCAATCTGGGAGCAGACATGCTGTCTCGGAACAACATCCCCTCGGACGGGTGGATGCTCCACCCCCAGACTGTTCAAATCATATGGGAGTTCTTCGGGAAAGCAGAGGTGGACTTCTTTGCCTCAGGAGACAACTCTCATTGCCCAACTTATTTCTCCAAGAAGGACGATGCATTGGCCCACATCTGGCCCAATACCCTTCTTTACGCCTTTCCTCCGATCGCCCTGATCCCTCAGGTCGTCAGACGGATCAGAGAGGACAGACACAAAGTTCTGTTGGTGGCCCCACTCTGGAGGAGCCAGGTTTGGACCTAAGAGCTGTTTCGGCTTTCCACGAAAGCCCCATGGCCAATTCCCCTGAGACGGGATCTCCTCTCTCAGCCGAACAGAACAATCTGGCCAGAGCTTTGGGCTCTACATCTGTGGATCCTCGACAGGAACTGTCTGACCTCCCCAGGAATGTGCTAGATACCATTTCACAGGCAAGTGCTCCGTCCACGAGACGTCTCTACGCCCAGAAGTGGTCGGTCTTTGCTAGCTGGTGTTCCACACGCAGCATAGATTCGGAGGAATGCGAAGTATCTTCCATACTCAAGGTTTATGTAGCAGCCATTGCGGCGTTTCACTCGCCCATTGCTGGACAATCTGTAGGGCGGAACGACTTGATTATTAAGTTTCTGAGGGGTTCTAGGCGATTACATCCTCCTCGTCCCCTCACCGTTCCCCCCTGGGACCTCTCCTTGGTCCTCAGGGCTCTTAAAGGTCCTCCTTTTGAGCCATTAAGTCTAGCAGGCCTCAAGCCCTTAACGTTTAAAACCGCCCTGCTACTTGCATTGGCATCGGTTACGATGGATCGTTGACGCCATAGCCCTTTCTTACTCCTCTGCAGGCGCTACATGCCCCATTGGAGTTAGAGCCCATTCCACTAGAGGCATGGCTTCATCATGGGCCTGGTCCAGTGGAGTCTCTATCAAAGACATTTGTGAGGCGGCCGGCTGGTCCTCGCCGTCCTCTTTCGTCAGATTCTGCCAGTTGGACGTTCCGATCTTGCATGCTCAGGTCCTTTCAGTGTAAAATTGCGCCCCCTTAATATTTCGCTTTTTGCACATCACAAACTCAGGAGTTCTCTCCTCCGTAGTGTAACAGGGTACGACGGCTTCGGCCTTCACTTGTCCTTGGCCCCTTCTGGTGCCTATTCAAGTTCGCCACTTTCTATTTTGTGAAGCTCAACAATCTTTTGCTGCACATCAGAACTATTCTTTGGTTTTATTCATTGTGATGGATGAATAAGAGAATTTGGCCTTTGTGTTTCCTCATATTTATACTCCTGTGGAACAAGAAGTCGTGGCTGGACAATTTCATATTCCTAATCACCCTGGTGTGCTACAAAACATAAATATGAATGGGAATATACTTGAGACATTTGTGTTTTGGAGAAAAACATTTATTTCATATAATGTGATTTTTCCCTCCACTTTCAATTATTTTAAAATGAAAGGTTGAATTTTTTTTAATGAAAGATCAAAAGGGTAAACCATGCGGATTTATTTTTTACAACCATCTTTGATCATATTTGCCAATGATGTCGAAAACTCTGACCACAACTGTACGACGTTGACCAATAATTGACTAAGAATTTCATTAATATATGTAGAAATGTTAAAAGATATACAGATTACTGCATTTCCACACAAAATTCATAAGTTGAGTACACATGTTTCATTATGCAGTTACTTTATCTGGCTTAACAGGCTCATTGCAAAACAACAGAAAGTTATTGATACTGGAAACTAACACAAACACAGCATGAAATCGCAAACGCAGAAAATTATGCAATGGTTTGGCCAATGACAGACCATTTCATGTGCACAAGCATAAACATTTAGAAAATACATTTCAGTATTTCATTATTATTATTTTTTAAAGGCAGTCCTGACTGTCTAGCTGTCTTCTCATTATTATATTGCATGATTTATTGTAAATTGGTAAACTTTTCCACTAAGATCCAACTGATATACAGTCTCTCAACTTCTGCCTTTTATATCCAGAAAATGATTTGAAAAATGTCTATTCAATTCAGAGTTCACTGATAACACTGTGGCTGGCAGATTATGTTAGTAATTTTCTGCTCATCTAAAACATTGTTTCATGTTTGCTTGAAAATATATTCAGAATTAGGTGCTGTGTGGACCTTTGACAAATTTGAACAAAATGTGTTATTTTGAAAATACTTTTTATTGTATTATCTCTATTACACTGCAAGCATTCTCTATTTCTTTATGTGCATGGATGATGAAATTCTGAATTTTCACTTTTGGGTAAATTAGTCATTTAACGGATTTAACTAAAAATATTTACTACTAATAATGTGGTTGAAGTAGAGGTGTGCATTCACAAGTATGTCTGTGTCTGCATCAGCGACCTCAGGACCTTTATGCGATGTGCCAGCTGCTGCTGCTCTCTTGCTCTGCTCCCCACACAGAGGTGACACAGGAACCAAGCCAGAGTCCTCCTGCTCCCTCCAGCTGTAATACACACTCATTAATGACTAAATCACTGTCCTAATTAGCAGCACACTGTCTCATTAATCACTCTTGTGACTGCAGATCCCATTTGTAAACACATGACTGTGTGTTACATGCTTTATTAAAGACATGAACCTTGATAGTTGATATTTAAATCCACATGGAAACCGAAACAAGTCCAACATACAGTAAGTGCAGCCAAGCAATTACATATCCAAATGTGAATCATTTAGTGTCAATTTTAAGTAAAGACTACAGTTTAAATTAAATATTTTTTGGGTTTCTACATTTTTATGATGATATAAACTGAGATTTAAACAGAAATAATAATAATAATAAAACTTTTTTTTTTTTTTTTTTATGCATAAAAGTGGGTAAGTAAAATGATACATATGTATATGCATACAGGTGCTGGTCATATAATTAGAATTTCATCAAAAGGTTGATTTATTTCACTAATTCCATTCAAAAAGTGAAACTTGTATATTATATTCATTCATTACACACAGATTTATATATTTCAAATGTTTATTTCTTTTAATTTTGATGATTATAACTGACAACTAAGGAAAATCCCAAGATCAAAAGGGTAAAAAATGCGGATTTATTTTTTACAGCCATCTTTGATCATATTTGCCAAGGATGTCGAAAACTCTGACCACAACGGTACGACGTTGACCAATAATTGACTAAGAAATTCATTAATATACAGTACAGTCCAAAAGTTTGGAACCACTAAGATTTTTAATGTTTTTAAAAGAAGTTTCATCTGCTCACCAAGGCTACATTTATTTAATTAAAAATACATTAAAAATCAGTAATATTGTTAAATATTATTACAATTTAAAATAACTGTGTACTATTTAAAAATATTTGACAAAGTAATTTATTCCTGTGATACAAAGCTGAATTTTCAGCATCATTACTCTAGTCTTCAGTGTCACATGATCCTTCAGAAATCATTCTAATATGCTGATCTGCTGCTCAATAAACATTTATGATTATTTTCAATGTTGAAAACAGTTGTGTACTTTTTTTTCAGGATTCCTTGATGAATAGAAAGTTCAAAAGAACAGCATTTATCTGAAATACAAAGCTTGTATTTTTATTTTTTTAAAAGAAATTAAAGAAATGAATACTTTTATTCAGCAAGAATGCATTAAATCAATCAAAAGTGGCAGTAAAGACATTTATAATGTTACAAAAGATTAGATTTCAGATAAACACTGTTCTTTTGAACTTTCTATTCATCAAATAATCCTGAAAAAAAATATTGTACACAAATATTTTGTACAATTGTACACATGAAATGTTTCTTGAGCAGCAAATCATCATATTAGAATGATTTCTGAAGGATCATGTGACACTGAAGACTGGAGTAATGATGCTGAAAATTCAGCTTTGATCACAGGAATAAATTACTTTGTCAAATATATTTAAATAGTACACAGTTATTTTAAATTGTAGTAATATTTCACAATATTACTGGTTTTTACTGTATTTTTAATTAAATAAATGTAGCCTTGGTGAGCAGACGAAACTTCTTTTAAAAACATTAAAAATCTTAGTGGTTCCAAACTTTTGGACTGTACTGTATGTAGAAATGTTAAAAGATATACAGATTACTGCATTTCCACACAAAATTCATAAGTTGAATACACATGTTTCATTATGCAGTTACTTTATCTGGCTTAACAGGCTCATTGCAAAACAACAGAAAGTTACTGATACTGGAAACTAACACAAACACAGCATGAAATCGCAAACGCAGAAAATTATGCAATGGTTTGGCCAATGACAGATCATTTCATATAAATTCAGTATCTCAAAAAATTAGAATATTGTGAAAAAGTTCAATAGTAAAGACACCTGGTGCCACACTCTAATCAGCTAATTAACTCAAAAAACCTGTAAAGGCCTTTAAATGGTCTCTCAGTCTAGTTCTGTAGGCTACACAATCATGGGGAAGACTGCTGACTTGACAGTTGTCCAAAAGTCGACCATTGACACCTTACACAAGGAGGGCAAGACACAAAAGGTCATTGCAAAAGAGGCTGGCTGTTCACAGAGCTCTGTGTCCAAGCACATTAATAGAGAGGCGAAGGGAAGGAAAAGATGTGGTAGAAAAAAAGTGTACAAGCAATAGGGATAACTGCACCCTGGAGAAGATTGTGAATCAAAACCCATTCAAAAATGTGCTTCAAGAACCACTACACACAGACATATGCAAGACATGGGTTTCAGCTGTCACATTCCTTGTGTCAAGCCACAACAGACAGTGTCTCGTCTGGGCTAAAGACAAAAAAGATTGGACTGCTGCTGAGTGGTCCAAAGTTATGTTCTCTGATGAAAGTAAATTTTGCATTTCCTTTGGAAATCAGGGTCCCAGAGTCTGGAGGAAGAGAGGAGAGGCACACATTCCATGTTGCTTGAGGTCCAGTGTAAAATTTCCAGTCAGTGATGGTTTGGGGTGCCATGTCATCTGCTGGTGTTCGTCCACTGTGTTTTCTGAGGTCCAAGGTCAACGCAGCCATATATCAGGAAGTTTTAGAGCACTTCATGCTTCCTGCTGCTGACCAACTTTATGGAGATGCAGATTTCATTTTCCAACAGGACTTGGCACCTGCACACAGTGCCAAAGCTACCAGTACCTGGTTTAAGGACCATGGTATCCCTGTTCTTAATTGGCCAGCAAACTCGCCTGAGCTTAACCCCATAGAAAATCAATGGGGTATTGTGAAGAGGAAGATGCAATATGCCAGACCCAACAATGCAGAAGAGCTGAAAGCCACTATAACTAACCTGGGCTCTCATAACACCTGAGCAGTGCCACAGACTGATCGACTCCATGCCACGCCACATTACTGCAGTAATTCAGGCAAAAGGAGCCCCAACTAAGTACTGAGTGCTGTACATGCTCATACTTTTCATGTTCATACTTTTCATTTGGCCAAGATTTCTAAAAATCCTTTCTTTGTATTGGTCTTAAGTAATATTCTAATGTTCTGAGATACTGAATTTGGGATTTTCCTTAGTTGTCAGTTATAATCATCAAAATTAAAAGAAATAAACATTTAAAATATATCAGTCAGTGTCTAATAAATGAATGAATATAATATACAAGTTTCACTTTTTGAACGGAATTAGTGAAATAAATCAACTTTTTAATGATATTCTAATTTAATGATATTCTAAGCACCTGTGTGTATGTGTATATATATATATATATATGAAGAGTTCAGATGCAAAAGCCTCTAAGTGCCATCTGAAATTTTCTTATAAAATGAGCATTTTTATCAAGCTCGTATGTTTAGGTTCAGTAATTTCACTTTAATGTCAAGTAATAGTTCATTTCCATTGCCATTAAAGTGAATTAACTGAAAATAAACATACAAGCTTGATAAAAATGCTCATTTTAGAAGAAAATTTCAGATGGCACTTAGATGGTTTTGCATCTGAACTCTTCATATATATATTGATTATTATGTTTCTAGCATGTTATATGTTTGGCAACGGTTCTTTTAACCCTAAAAGATGGAGTGTGTAGCTTTTCATTTCTTAATGAAAGAACAACCATGTAGGAACACACGTCATGGCCATATTTCAAGATGACAAAGCCAAGATTCATCAGGCTGAAATTGTGAAAGAATGGTTCAGAGAGCATGAAGAATCATTTTTACACATGATTTGATCTTGACCAAATATCAAGGCACCTCTTGATGGAAATAAATGTTGTGATGTTATTTCCATCAAGAGGTACATCAATTTTTGGTCAAGATCTTGTATTGACAATGCAAGAGGTGAGCACTCTGTAAAGTCTCCTCCAGCACATCCCAAAGACTTTCAATGAAATTAAGGTCTGGACTCAGAGGTGCCAAATCATGTGTAGAAATGATTCTTCATGCTCTCTGAACCATTCTTTCACAATTTTAACCACGGTGAATCTTGACATTGTCATTCTGGAATATCGCCATGATGTGTCTTCCTTCATGGTTGTTTAAGAAATGAAAAGCTACACACTCCATCAATTAGGGTTAGAAGAACTGTTGCCAAACATATAACATGCTAAAAAACATAATAATCACTGCAATAATTATCCAGTCATAAACTTTTAAGCATTTGCCTATTCAACAGTGACTTTTTTTGGGCCGGGCAGTATGTATATATTATATATATTTATATATTAGTATTTAATAGGACGGGGGTCTATCACATATTTTGGGGTACTTGGCAGTTTGAAAACTTCTTCTAAATGAACCCTTCTCATGGCTCTTTTAAAATTTGCAGCAAATACAATGGACAGAGAGTGGACTTTTTGTGATTTCTGTCATTCACTTGTCTTATTTGCTACTCTGCCTGATGTGGAATCTGACCAGCCGTCTTTCACTTGGGGGCGTTTGATGGCCGAACAGAGACAATACTGCCTCAAAGTGAGCTGCAGGTGCCAAAACAGAAAATCCTCAGACTGTAGAAGCAGGCAGCAATGACAAACATTTCCAATGTGGTGAGATTCAACCTTTTCCTTTTGGATGCCATCTTAGTTACAGCCATCATTTTGAGTTAACACATGTATATTTAAAAAAGAAAAAGAAAAAAGGGAACAGTTGACAAGCATAGTTTCCCTGTACTGACATATTTCTTTTTAAAACAGAAAGTATAAATGGGACTTACTTTATCCCATTTTACAATAGCTAGCAAATGAGAAATGTCATTGGAAGAGAAAGACATTACAATGTAAATTAATCTGCATACATGGTAGTCTGCATAGCATAATAAAAATGGACTAAAACCTAGTAGCCACCACTAATTTTTTATTTCTTTGGAGTATTTAAATGTATTTTGATAAATATAAAGTCTCATACTTTACTATTCCCTGCAGGTCAGTCATGTATATCACGTATCTTTCCACTTGGTGGTGCCTCTGCTCCACTAGAAATGGAGGTGAAGATTGCAGTATAAGCTAGTGACTTGAGAAGTCGGGAATGATTAATTGTTTCCAAATAAATGCAAGGCTGTAGGGGGAAAAAAAAGTTACTGGATCAAAACGCAAGGACTTCTTGTGCTCCCTAGATGATTTGCAGGCAGCGATGTGTTTGTGTGTAACAGTGGGCATATGTGTTTGTGTTTCAGACTTTTAAAGGTTATCTACAGTAATTTTAAAGGTTATTTGTTCTGCCAGCTGTGCAAGTACCAATCAAATCCAACTCTGCATTCAACAGGGGAAGAGCAGGGAGTGTTGTATCACAGGATGTAACACTGTCAGTTTGACAGGTCAGAGCTGTGGTAACGTCATCAATTATCATAGTGTTACATCTATCCCCATCTTCTTTTTGAGCTCACAGGAGAAGTGGCATGTGACTGTGAGCAAATTTGTAGATGTTATGACCAAAAAACTGATTTTCAGGTAAGAAAGTAAAAATTTTTCATCAAGATTACTAGACTCTATTGCAGCTTTCATTGGCCAAGGTCCGCGCAGAGGCCATTTGACTGACATGTAATGCAACCGATCACAGTTCGTTTTGTTCAGTGTCATGTTTAGGGGCATGAAAATGCAAAGTCGATGTCCCAACAATAACAGACCAGCATGCATCTAATATTCATTCAAGAATGATGTGCAAGTTTACTGCAACAGTGGAGCCGCGAACTTCACATACTTTTGAAAATCCAGCGTTTAGTTGATCCTGGTAAGCGCTCGTACAACACAGTTGTAAACACGACAGCTTTTTTTTTTCACACGAGTTGGTTTGGCGTCACAGCATTTGTTTCCACGCAGAACGTTAAAGAACGCGACACACACATCTCCAGGACCTCCTGTAGAATTCAGCCAACCAGATGACGACTTCAGAACTCCTGAAGTGTTTCCAGATAAGTGTGCCATGTGCATCAGACGTTCAGCCAACCGTCCGTGGGCGTAACATCTGAGGCTGAGACTAGTTGTAACAGACTGATGTGGGGATAGTTGTAACAGTTTATTAAAAAATATTACAAACAACCCCTATGATGATTCCAATGAGTCCAGTTTTCAATCACATCTTCTGTTGAGTTTTTATCAAGGGATTTATTCACTAAATGTTTTTCCATCATAGTTTATGCACACACACACACATATATATATATATATATATTATTATTATTATTATTATTATTATTATTATTATTATTATTATTATTATTATTATTATTTTTTTTTTTTTTTCTCAATTTAAACCAATACCTTGATGTTTCCATCCAGTGTACTTTATGCAGTATCTCAAAATTCACATAAAAATAGGTGGATCTTGGAAACATAGCTAGTGACTGAACCCTTGTGGCAGGAATACAGTACTTTCATACAAACGTGCGGCAATTGTTTTGCACTACATTTAAATAAAAAAATAATAAAATAAAAAAAAAGAATATTGTCACTATTTTTTCTTTGTTCTTCAATGAAGTTTATGCAAAAATTGGATAGTGTGGGTGTTATTTCAGTAAATTAGCTCTCAGTGTTACATCTATGCCCATCTAGTGTTACAGCTCACCCCAGTAGTGGGGTAGACTGTAACAACGGAACTCTTTGTATTTTACATTAACTCACATAATCTGTGAATGTGTAGTAGACATCCAAGTGAATTATATTTGTATCAGACAAATGTGGCTACCATGTATCAAAATTTCTAGCACAAACAACCACTGACGTCTCCATGCCTTTGAATAGCATTGACATGAATAGATATGAAATATTAAAAACAAGACATAGACATCTAAACAGGTGACCTTTAGACTTTCACACTCCCACTGTTCTAGCATAACCAGATGACATCACGTGGCTTCTCATGCATCTTTCTGACTGAATCTGGCGGCTTTGCTACTGGAAATTGAAGACTCAAGAGAGTCTTAAGTGTGATTTCAGAGGTTGCAGGTGCGTCTAAGCTGAGGACATCTCTGATAGGTGAGAAATGTCACAGTCAGGTCTACCGAATCGTGCACAAAATGTTTCGAAAGTTTAAGCACCCTATAAACTTAGTCTCAGCTTTAGACAGTATGATCATGGGCTTCACACAAGTCAGGGTTTAAGTATTTTTCCATGCCAGTTTGTTATGTGGTATCAGCTATTTTAGGTACACTGGATTTTTTAGCATTTAACTCTATGATGAAGACTACTGTATCATAAATTATATATGATACACACATTTCTAAGGGGTCTTAATTATAATTAAAATGAAAAAAACATGATCAACCTCTAAACGTGATAAAAAAAAACTGTGCTGAAAAACCTGTTGTACACATACTACATGCCTTTGTTTATACTTTTTTAGCAAGTAAAGGGCTTTTTAGTTTAATTCTAAAAACATCCCTTTCAGATTGTGGTACATGTGTCTTTTTGTTATGAAATCTTTACTCATTTTACTGATTTTGATATAAAGTAAACGTAAAAATAACTTTTATATTGTAAATAATATTTCAAGAAGAACTAAAGCAACTTAAGTTTACTTGATTTTCCATACATCATTTTTAGAAAAATCATGTTAAAATTTGAATATGAAATAAGTTTATTTGTACATCTTTTAATCATCATTGTATTGCATTGCATTATATGTTTTGCTCCCATGATAAAAAGAGCTTTGAACATAAAATCCCAAATTCAGTATCTCAGAAAATTAGAATATTGTGAAAAGGTTCAATGTTGAAGACACCTGGTGCCACACTCTAATCAGCTAATTAACTCAAAAAAACCTGTAAAGGCCTTTAAATGGTCTCTCAGTCTAGTTCTATAGGCTACACAATCATGGGGAAGACAGATTACTGCATTTCCACACAAAATTCATAAGTTGAATACACATGTTTCATTATGCAGTTACTTTATCTGGCTTAACAGGCTCATTGCAAAACAACAGAAAGTTACTGATACTGGAAACTAACATTTACATTTACATTTACATTTATGCATTTGGCAGACGCTTTTATCCAAAGCGACTTACATTGCATTATACTACACATTTGTATCTGAGTATGTGCAATCCCTGGGATCGAACCCATGACCTTGGCATTGCTAGTGCCATGCTCTAACCACTGAGCTACAGGAAAGCTACACAAACACAGCAAACACAAACACAAACACAGCATGAAATCGCAAACGCAGAAAATTATGCAATGGTTTGACCAATGACAGATCATTTCATATAAATTCAGTATCTCAAAAAATTAGAATATTGTGAAAAAGTTCAATAGTAAAGACACCTGGTGCCACACTCTAATCAGCTAATTAACTCAAAAAACCTGTAAAGGCCTTTAAATGGTCTCTCAGTCTAGTTCTGTAGGCTACACAATCATGGGGAAGACTTGACTTGACAGTTGTCCAAAAGTCGACCATTGACACCTTACACAAGGAGGGCAAGACACAAAAGGTCATTGCAAAAGAGGCTGACTGTTCACAGAGCTCTGTGTCCAAGCACATTAATAGAGAGGCGAAGGGAAGGAAAAGATGTGGTAGAAAAAAGTGTACAAGCAATAGGGATAACCGCACCCTGGAGAGGATTGTGAAACAAAACCCATTCAAAAATGTGGGGGAGATCACAAAGAGTGGACTGCAGCTGGAGTCAGTGCTTCAAGAACCACTACGCACAGACGTATGCAAGACATGGGTTTCAGCTGTCACATTCCTTGTGTCAAGCCACTCTTGAACAACAGACCGCGTCAGAAGCATCTTAAGACAAAAAGGACTGGACTGCTGCTGAATTGTCCAAAGTTATGTTTTCTGATGAAAGTAAATTTTGCATTTCCTTTGGAAATCAGGGTCCCAGAGTCTGGAGGAAGAGAGGAGAGGCACACATTCCACGTTGCTTGAGGTCCAGTGTAAAATTTCCACAGTCAGTAATGGTTTGGGGTGCCATGTCATCTGCTGGTGTTCGTCCACTGTGTTTTCTGAGGTCCAAGGTCAACGCAGCAATATATCAGGAAGTTTTAGAGCACTTCATGCTTCCTGCTGCTGACCAACTTTATGGAGATGCAGATTTCATTTTCCAACAGGACTTGGCACCTGCACACAGAGCTACCATTACCTGGTTTAAGGACCATGGTATCCCTGTTCTTAATTGGCCAGCAAACTCGCTTGACCTTAACTCCATAGAAAATCTATGGGGTATTGTGAAGAGGAAGATGCGATATGCCAGACCTAACAATGCAGAAGAGCTGAAGGCCACTATAACTAACCTGGGCTCTCATAACACCTGAGCAGTGCCACCGACTGATCGACTCCATGCCACGCCGCATTGCTGCAGTAATTCAGGCAAAAGGAGCCCCAAATATGTATTGAGTACTGTACATGCTCATACTTTTCATGTTCATACTTTTCAGTTGGCCAAGATTTCTAAAAAATCCTTTCTTTGTATTGGTCTTAAGTAAAATTATAATTTTCAGAGATACTGAATTTGGGATTTTCCTTAGTTGTCAGTTATAATCATCAAAATTAAAAGAAATAAACATTTGAAATATATCAGTATGTGAAAATATATAGTAATGAAATATAGAAATATATAGTAATGAATGAATATAATATACAATATTCACTAGAATAATATAATATTCACTTTTTGAATGGAATTAGTGAAATAAATGAACTTTTTGATGATATTCTAATTATATGACCAACACCTGTATATTTCATCTTACTAAGACATAATATTATGGAGATAAAGAGTAACAACTAATATTTATGTTCTATTTAATTTTATTTTATATGTGTGAGTTTGTTGTGTTCAGAAATCAGTTCAGATATTAAAAGTGGTGTAGGGTATTCCATAATTAAGATGCAAAATGTCCCAGATTTTATGCTGATAATATAAAGTCTAAATTTTACATTTCTGTGCATGGATGCCGGGAAGGCTATCCGTACAGCATTATTTTAGATGGAGCAAACTCTACCAGAAGTTTATATACCTAGAAAAGATTTTCCCCTTCAAATGAAAGTTAAGTGCTTTAACAAATTTGAGCTTCCCATATCTACTTTTAAACCCTTTATATATACTTTGTATGCTTTTCACACAATTTTCTTTTCTTGTTCAAACTGAGGGACGTGTCAAAATTATTTATCATGCTATCAACAGCATGTTTTTGCTAGAGCATAAGTTGCATTTGCCCTTGAAAACCACTGCAAACCTCATATAAAGAGCAGCAAAACAGAAGAACATGCAGTGAAGCTGTTTTCCAGGAAGGGATTCCAGCCATTTAAAATTAGGCATCATGTTCCATTTCCTATGCAGTATAGTCGCTTTTAGAGCCGTTCTCCCCTAGCTTCACAAAATTAAACCTGCTTTTCATTTAGAGTGCTGCACCGAGAATGATGTGATTCATCTTGTCAACCATTTAAAGAGCGCAGGAGAGCACAAGATAGGTGCATTAGTCAACCCTTCTCCCCTAAACTGCAGCTCCTTGGACAGATGTGCTTTCTAGCTACTGGAAAACAGCAAGAGACATGGTTAATACTTAATTCAGCAGTGCAGATGAGAAGCTGCAACATCTACAGAAAAAAAAAGAGATTGACGTGTAAGGTCAGCAAACACAGCTATCCTTCAACTTCTAGTGTGCATGAGATTGAGACTGAGGTGTTGAAATGCCCAAGCCTTTCACTCACCCTTACAGACACGTTAAATCGATATCAGCCACCGTGGATATTGATGTACATCTCTGTGAAACTATTTACAGGCTGTGTTCTGTGTTTTAACCCATGAGGAAACAGCATTTACTGCAGATGTCAAAAGCAGCGCCGATGTTGTTATTCTACTCAACAATCCATGACTATAGGCTCTGTGCTGTGCTGAGGTACAAGAACTAGGGCCAGAAGATGTGAGCAGATCTGACAATCCAGAGCAAACAGAACTTGTGAGGAAAAGCTCCATCCAGAGGGGAGCAGCAGAACTGGGCCGTGACTAAGAGAAGGTTAAAGTGGACCAGGGGGACATTAATATTCAAATGCTTAACCCTACAGCCATCTGCTGGACCAAGGATTAGAGCACTTGCTTGTTTGTTCTGTATTAAGTTTTTGTTAACAGCAGCACAATATTATTATTTTATGTTTTTAGGATTTATATATATATATATATTATTCCCAAACCTGTCCTAAAGGAGCCCCAGCACTGCACATTTTGTATGTCGCCCTTATCTGACACACATACTTCAGGTCTTGCAGTCTCTACTAATGAGCTGATGAGTTGAATCAGGTGTGTTAGATGAGAGAGACATCCAAAATGTGCGGTCCTGGGGGTCCTCCAGGACAGGTTTGGGAACCACTGATATATATGATACATAACATACCATATATTTTATTGACAAATCTTAAAAACTGTTAATAGTGCTAATTTCTATACGGTGTGTGTATACAGTTTGTACAGTAAAAAATCATTATGTCAAGGTGCCCTTAAAACATGACATTTCCCAACATGTGTGTGTACTTGTACAACTATCTTTTTGAGGACCGGTTTTAGTTTTAAATCATTGGAGTGAGGACAAAGAGAGTAAAGTGAGGACTTTTTGGCCAGTCCTTACTTTCTGAGACCCCTTTAAAGCCCTGTTTGATGGTAAAGACTTGGTTTTAGGGATAAGGTTATAGTTAGTTTAAAGGGTTATTTCACCCAAAAATGAAATTTCTGTCATTAATTATTCACCCTCATGTCGTTCCAAACCCGTAAGACCTTCGTTCATCTTTGGAACACAAATTAAGATATTTTTGATGAAATCCTAGAGTTTTTTTTTTTATCCCCCATAGAAAGCAACATAATTACCATCATTCAAGGTCCAGAAAGGTAGTAAAGACATTGCTAATAGTCAATGTGACTGCAGTAGCTCAACCTTAATGTTATGAAGTGACGAGAATACATTTTGTGTGCAAAACAAAATGATAAAGCTGCTGATAATACTGAATGGACTATATATATATATATATATATAGTAAGATAAGTAAGATATGTTCCTGGATATTTTGTTGATCTTGGAATAACATTCCTGTCCAAAAAATGTAGTCCTAACCCTATCCCTACCCCTACACCTAACTCTACCCACTCTACCAAGTTATTCCTAAAATCACAGGGAAATTATAGGTGAATTACACTGATGTAGAAGCACCTAACCCTGGTTGTAAGCCTTAACATAAACTGTAAACTTGTCCCTTAAATCTGATTGGAATGTTGTTTCAGGATCAACAAAGATGTTGATCCAGGAACATGGTGCACTTGGTGAAATCCAGTTCAGCTTATACTAGGGCTGGGTAAACAATATTTCTCGATTTTAAACGATTCTCATTTTTACGAACCGATATTGATTATTAAATCCCAAGAATCGATTAGCAGCGTTGGGGAGTAACGAAATACATGTAACGACGTTACGTATTTAAAATACAAACTGTATTTTGTTACAGTTACATTTTAAATAGATGGTAATCAAATAACAGTTACTCTCAAATTTTTTTCAATTTTTATGTCATTTATTTTATTAGACTATTAACGTAAGCTATTTGAGGATTTTTAACCAACGAGCCAACTGTTGATGATTCTCAGACTCTGTCTGTTAAAAAAAACGCGCGCAGCCTGTTCAGATATTAGCAACCTGCTGAGTCATCAGATATGAGATCGCACACAAAAAAAGGACGGGAAAACAGGGCATAATGCATTTTAAATTGAAAGACAGTTTTACTTATAAACGTGAAAAAAGGATGTACAGTAACATCATAGTGCAATGCAAGCTACCTGCAACAAAACTTCCATCGGCTTCAAAGGATTCAACATCTAATCTGAAAAAAAAAAAAAAAAAACATCTTGAGGTAGGCCTAAGCTGTTCTTGGTCTTTGAAAATGTTATTTTCCTTATTTACTCCTTATTTTCCCATTTACTCGTGTTATCATTAGCCTACATTTAATATTTAAGAATTTATTAGGTCTTTAAAAAATAACACAATCCTCATGGAATTAACATCCACATGCGTTAAATAATGTTTTATAAAGCCAATTTCTTGGTGTACCTACTTTACAGACAAACTTTAAATCTGTATCATTCATTCCAAATGTTTGGTAATTTATATGGCGCGTACTCGAGTTCATGAGCAAAAATAGAGATGCAGTAGTCCACTGGTCATAAATCCAAAGGTTTTTTTAGTTTTATTTTGGTCTATCTTTATTCCGGGCTTGCAAACAAACTGCTTTGTAATAATTTCCCAAAATTTCAGGAAATATTTACTAAGCCTGTCAACAGGACGTTAACACAGGCACACGCTGAAAATGGACACAAAGAGGAGAACAGACGCGCCAGCAGAGGAAATACTGCACTATGCACGGAAGAATAATATAAATATTAAATTGGGGTTGATATGAATGTATCTCTGAAGGGAACTGTCTTCAGACAAGTTTTGATGGCTTTTCCTCTTATCTCCAGCGCAGTGCTGCATTGTGTATAGCTGTAACCATGGAAACGCTATATCACTGCCGTTCCATAAGCGCCACCTACTGTCAGAGAGTGAATTTACATTTCATTCAGTCTGTTTTGTGCAGATGTCTTATGTAGCATAATTTCACAAAGCTAAAGTCAGGCCATGCTATTTTATTTCTGTTGATCTTGAAATTATACGATAATTTAAATGAAAAACAACTGATCATGCTCATGTTCATAACATCTTTGTTGGAACTGTGATAAAAATCCAGTGTTTGCCTCTGATATCAAAGAGCTACACATATTTTTTGAACAAATAAACAACAAATAAATTTGCAACCAGTATCAGAATCTGCCAATTTGCTTCTATTGGCGATGAAAAATCAAAATAGGTGCATCACTAATAATAATAAAAAATAAATAAATAAATAAATAAATAAAGGATTATTTAAAAAATCTAATAATTTTTTTCTTTGCTGTTTGTTGTTTATATGGTTAATATTAATGCAGCTATCAGTGCACTAAGGTTAAATATTAGTATAAATATATTTATGCTAGGGATAGTTCACACAAAGTGATCATATGTTTTTTCCAAACCTGTAAAACTGTAGGTGAGTCAGCTTTGAATATAGGCCTTCTCTCGAGATTATTGGGTAGATCATTTCATTTCATTTCATTTTCTTTATATACATTCTAAATGTTACAAACAAACTTTTTTAATAAAACAATTTAAACCACTATGTCAATTCGACTTTATACACCTGTAAAACAACCTATATTATTAACAATATTTTATTGTTGTTATTTAATATTTTGTTATCCCTCTGATGCACATCTTTACAAATATAAAAATATAATTTAGGAATGATATATCACTAGTAATTATATACGGATGTGATGTTAAAAGAAACAAATATTTTCATAATTTGTTTATCAAGATATTGAAATTCTTTACCAACACATTATTAGGTTATGTCTAATAAATTGCAGATATATATTTTGTAACTGATGTTAAAAATACAATTTAGTGGAAAACCAAATCCTGGTGGGTACAGGTCATTTTTATTTACAGGTTGTAAACCTCAAACAGAACATCAAGTTAATATGGTCCTTTGTGTTAAGTATTTCAAAGTATTCCAAAGTATTTAGATTAAGTTACTAAACTTGAGTAATGTAACGAAATACGTTACAGATTACTTTTTAAAGCATGTATTTTGTAATCTGTAGTGAAATACATTCTAAAAGTAACCTTCCCAACATTGTCGATTAGTCTGTTTTCAATTGATGAATGAACAGAACATGTGGTGTGCCTCCCATCCAATAAATCACAATAATCTTTGTGCTTTGTTACTTTTGAAGTATCAGATTTCAAATGACATCCATCTTATTATAAGATTCAACAAATAAATACCGTTTTGGCGCTGTTTAATGTGGCGTTACAGATCGCTGTAGCGCCTCAGTTAAAGAGAAGCGTCAACACGGAGCTCATGTGAACATCCTCTCCTCCGCTTTAATAGCGCAAAATAAACATGATAATAAACATGAATAAACATCTGAAGGTATGTTAAAAGATACAGTACAATTTACCGAAATCTGTATCATGTCTCGTGTAATAGCTCAATGAGTGTTTCAACCTCGGAAAGATGTAATAAAACAGCTTGTAAACAATGTCACATTTACCGCAGAAAAACATTCAGTGACCATAAACTCATTAGTCAGCTTGAAAATTAACTCTAGAAAGCAGCATTCTGATGAATATAGCTATGCACCGTTACATATTCTTTATAATGTTCTTCAGTATTTAATGCATGTTTGAATAAATCAGTTAGGAAAGACACAATTTAAATATATATATATATAAAATTGGAGTAGAAATATGATTATGTTCTAAACTTTATTTATTATTTAAAAAAAAAAACATAATTGTATATGATTAAGTTAATTTTAAGCTTCAATATAAAAGTATACCAACTGACTCCCATGTGTAGTTTACAGCGTTGAGAGATTTGTTTTCCTCTAGAAAATTTGCCATGTGCTGTGATATTCTACATCCAAAATAATCGATATTGAATCGAATCGAATCGAAATCGTTATCGTAATCGAATCAAATCGCAAGCATGTGAGTAGAAATCTAATCATGAAAATTTTGTCAATACCCAGCCCTAATATATACAGTATAAGCAACAATGCATGCACTTAACACTAATGTCTTTGTCGCATTTGTTACTCTATTCAGACATGCGATGACTTGACAACAATTTTTTTTCAGTGTTCACTATTCAAATGCTCTGCAGTGTGACTCCACCAAAAACGTAATGATATTTATGAATGCATATAATTCATGATATTTGTGCAAAATACACCTGTGGAATGTTTTTTTCACATGGTGTTGCTTTGAAATGCATATAAGTTGTCCACTGGTTAGAGCCAAACATGCATATTGAACATACTGTACAGAAGCAGGTGACTCACTCTTCACACTCTTCTCTTTGCCCTGTGATCTGAGAACTGTGGCACACAGACAAACAGCAGTGTGATATGTTTCTGCGTCAGAGTGTGCAGAAATAACTGCCAAATGTGGTAAGAACTGGCTTCCTATATTTGTCCCACATGCAAATATCGGTTTCTGAGACATACAAAATTGTGCACAATGAACACATTTTTGTTTCTTTTTGTAAAGATCAACAAGAGCCAAATGGTTAGTTGAACAATTAAACATTGAAGTTTATATGATTTACAAGACCTTTACCAGTCATTTTGATAGTTCTGCCATCATTTACTCACCCAAATGCCAATCCAAATGTATATGGCTTTCTTTTTTGAGTCAAATATAAAAGAAGTCTTTCTTTCTTTCTTTCTTTCTTTCTTTCTTTCTTTCTTTCTTTCTTTCTTTCTTTCTTTCTTTCTTTCTTTCTTTCTTTCTTTCTTTCTTTCTTTCTTTCTTTCTTTCTTTCTTTCTTTCTCCAACACTTTTTGGATGCTGCAATTGCCAATCTTGTGACAAGATACTTTAGAGATTAGTAATTAAGATGCAGGTATTTTTGGTGCAATAATGTGCAAAATAGACACACTCGTTTTGTAAACCTGTCCCATTGTTTTTATTTTATATGTAGAACTAGTTTGACAGGACCTTTAGTGGTTTGGTAAACTCACTGCTTATGTCTCCCCCTGGCGTGTGTGTGTGTGTCTGGCCTTGTGCCATTGATACCAGATGTGAGACTATAATGAGAAAATTCTAGAATAGACCAACAGAAGGCTTGACACACACGAGTCTTCCTTTATCAACAGATGCACATATCACAGCACATTATGTTACCCTCAGTTTCACCTTTTAAGATATTAAAGGTACCCATTGTGCAAGATCTAAAATTGTCTTTAATTACTGAAGAAATCTAAATAACACTATCAATTGAAATAAGAATATTTATTACGGGAATTACCAGCTGCCTAAGAAATGGGCCAAATTTCAATTAAGATACACTAATAGAAGAATTATTGTGAGCTTTGTGGTATTCAGGCATCATTTTTCACACTCCTTTGTGAGCTTTGAAATGCCAGTTGAGGATTTTGGATAACTATTTTCTTTGGCTAACCTTATTAAAATAGTGTTTGCTTTTGGGAAGTCTCAGCAGGGATTGTAGCAAAATTATTCTTCAAAGGACTTTCTGTTTCAAATATACTCACATCAAACTGATGTCATTTCCTCAGCAGGTTCTCAGCTAATTTATATTTCATGCAATTCAGTCAAACGAATTTGCTCTGCATTTTATGATGGATTCTTGTGCTTACTTACACAGCAACATTGCATAATTTGGGCATGAAATTACAGCTAAAATTATGAGATCATTATGATTATACTACATTAGCATACACAAACAAGAAACAACAAACTTGGCCATTAGCAGTTACTGTATGTCACTCGGAGTTCCTGAGGTGGAATTTGTAATTCGGTATCTGCATGCTCCATCTATCATATTTAAGTCAGATGCCTTTGGTGAGCTGTAACTCATCTGAGATAAGCTCTCATTAATTTCGCACACCCTTAAGTGCTTCATATTACTGGTGACAGAACAGCCATCTGCATTTTAATATGTCTCAAATTGCTGTCATGATAAAACATGTGAGGATCTAATTGTCCTTTTTCAGACCAACCCTGTGCAAAGTAGCATGGAGATCAAACACAAAATAAAATAGTAAATTCTCACTCTGTAAGAATCATTAAAGATGACATGGCATTAAAAAATGAACAAACTTTCAGTTCGTTTTTTACACATCCCTGTAAATCTCTGTTCAAATAATCTAATTCTGTGCTTCAGTGCTCTGCAGTGAGCTCTGCAGACTGAATCAAGCTATTAATTCTGATTTTCTCATCTAGCACCACTTTATAACTTAATATAGCAAAAATGAGGTAGTTATAGTTATAATCTTTCCAAATAAAAAAAAAAAAAAGTACAAATCAGTCAACAGTTTGGCAAGCTTTTTTGTGTCCTCTGACTACTTTGCATTGGTTTCTCTCTTCCTCTTGCTATTAGAAAAGAAGAAAAAATGAAGCATTAGTTCAGACCTTTAAACCTTATGTAGAGCACAGTTAAATTTCAGCATCATTTTTTATCCTATACTGCATGTTTGCCTGTCGGCGACAGCTTTTAAATCAAAATTTCAATCTCACTTTATTTTATTTTTTTACTTGAAGGGTTAGTTCACCAAAAAATGAAAATTCTGTCATTAATTACTCACCCTCATGTCGTTCCACACCCGTAAGACCATCAATCATCTTCAGAACACAAATTGAGATATTTTTGATAAAATCCAATGGCTCAGTGATTTCCTTTTTCAATGCCCAGAAAGGTACTCAAAACGTATTTAAAATAGTTAATGGGACTACAGTGGTTCAACCTTAATATTATAAAGAAAAAAATTATATTTATATAATTATAAAAATAAATAAATTAATAAAATAATGACTTTATTCAACAATATCGATTTCAAAACACAGCTTCATGAATCTTTAAAGCTTTACGTATCTTTTGTTTCGAATCAGTGGTTTGGGGAGCGTATCAAACTGCCAAACTAACGTGAACCACTGAAATTTCGAAACACTTACGATGCATAGTTCAAGCCTCGTTTACTGAAATCACGTGACTTTGGCGCTTTGATTAGAAACAAAGGATTTGTAAAGCTTCGAAGCTATGTACCTTTCTCGGCATTGAAAAAGGAAATTAACTTGCTGGCAATGGAGGCCTCACTGAGCCATCGGATTTTATCAAAAATATCTTAATTTGTGTTTCGAAGATGAACGAAGGTCTTACGGGTGTGGAACGACATGAGGGTGAGTAATTAATGACAGAAATTTGTGAGTTATTAATGATATAATTTTCACTTTTGGGTGAACTAACCCTTTAAACATGATGTTTTAAGAAAAGTTTTTAATATAACCTTTTCCATTTAAAACTTCAAGGATAATTCATGCAATTTTATATCATTTATTTGAAAGAATTAAAATGTTACACCTGTATTTAGCACTGTTCAGTCTTCACACATAAATCATTTTAACTCAAATCTCATTTCTTTGATAGGTATATTGTTCTGACCACCTGTCAAGGGTTGATTATGCAATAATAACTAGTAGATTGTGTTATCATTTACACAAATACTGTGCTAGCTGCTATACTACTTGACGTAATTAAAATCCCATGTTTCAATCTTTCCACCTATTCTTTAAAATGTAAGCTAAATGATTGTGAAAGAGCATCCCATGCAGTTCTGGCCTCATTCATCTTCCTGACAAAGGAAAGGAGGCACTTATTGGATGGATGTGTGAATTAAAAAATGGCACCTAATCATGTGCTGAATGCATGAAAATGAGTGTGAAGGGTGAGCTGTGATAGCACGTCACCTACAGGCAGTGAGTCAGAAAAGAGGCATAAACAACCAAATTCAATTAGCAGACAAAATCTAGACTATGAATTTGACAATGACTGGAGGGGATAGCAGGTAAACTGTACAGTCTTCTCTGTTGAAAAAACAAAACAAAACAAAACAGCTGGGGTGCATTTACCAAAAGCATTTTTAGCCAACTAACATCACAAGCTCCATCGTTAGTAACATAGGTCAACGATTCGGTGTTTCCCAAAACCACAAACATTCGCAAACTGCATCGAAAACTTGTGCGGTTGAAGCGACAGCTCTCGAGCTGTGGTTAGAAGCATAGTTTCTTGTTTTTATGATATGGACTTAATAAATCGCTATCTTGAGCAAAATGAGCAAGCTGGCATTAAGTACAATGTATATATTTTATTTAGAATATATACAAATGTGATTTACATATTTTAGTTTGTCAAGAAATTTTAAGCACCATTTTTGAAGAGTGCACATGTGCATACTCTATTATGTAAGAAAGAGCCTATGATTGAATCAGCGCCTGGATTGAATCTGAATCTTGAATCATTAATTCAATCTCAAACTGATTCATTTAAAGAAGTTATTACTCCACCACCTGCATGACATCATTGACCAACATGGCTGAATGTCAGGTTTACGACAATACGGTTTCGGGAAAACAGTCGTGACTAGCTAGTTAATTTGTTCAACGATGTTGTACTATGGTAATGAAGCGAGTTGCATGGTTGTACGGGAAACGAACCCCTGGTTAGGTATGTTTTGAAGCATGGCAGCTGGTTTGAGCAGGTCCTCCGTTGGTCATGAGTTGGTTTAAGCTGGTCCTGAGCCGGAGCTAGTTGCTTTAGGACCAGATTAGGACCATCATTTGACCATGCAGCTTAAACCAGCTCATGACCAGCTAAGGACCAACTAAGGACCAGCTTAAACCAGCTCAAACCAGCAGCCATGCTTCAAAACATACCTAACCAGCATATGCTGTTTTTTTTCAACAGGGTTGGCCTTATGAAGCTCACTGTAGTTAGCTTTGCCACATAATTCCTTTTTATTTATCAATGAATTTGTGAAGCAGAGAGCTGTGAAGAAAAGCTGTGGAGCATAATCCTGTGGAAAATGCAGGGCCATTGCTTTGAAGTGGTATCATTTTGTGCACTGTAGAAAATGTTCTTAAATTTTATAAGAAAATTAATTTTGACAATGCTACAGTAAAAACCTGTTAATTACTTACCTTACCATATTTGGTGACAAAATGTAATGGAACAATGCATGTGAACAAATAAATAATATGAAACCTTTTAATTTATAGTAAAAAACAAAACAAAAACTACAACAAAACTACAAGGACTTTCTAAGAAGTCTCTGCTTGACAAATCACATTGGATTATATTTGATTTTAAAGTTAGTTCACCAAAAAATGAAAATAATGTCATTTATTACTCACCCTCATGTCGTTCTACACCCATAAGACCTTCGTTCATCTTCGGAACACAAATTAAGATATTGTTGATGAAATCTGATGGCTCTGTGAGGCCTATTGCCAGCAATGTTACTGCACCTCTCAAGACCCATAAAGGTACTAAAAACATATTTGAAACAGTTCTTGTGACTTCAGTGGTTCTATCTTAATATTATAAAGCGACAGGAATACTTTTTGTGTGCCAAAAAAACAAAATAAGGATTTTCAACGATATCTATATGGGCTGAGTTCAAAACACTGCTTCAGAGCTTTACGAATTGAATCAATGGATCGGAGCACCAAAGTCACGTGATTTCAGCAGTTTAGCCGTTTTATAGGAGATCCAAATCACTAATTCGAAACAAAAGATTCATAAAGCTCAGAAGCTTCATGACGCAGTGTTTTGAAATCGGCCCATATAGATATTGTTGAAAATTCGTGATTTTGTTTTTTTGGCGCACAAAAAGTATTCTTATCGCTTTATAATATTAAGATAGAACCACTGAACTCACATGAACTGTTTTAAATATGTTTTTAGTACATTTATTGGTCTTGAGAGGTGCAGTAACATTGCTGGCAATGGAGGCCTCACTGAGCCATCAGATTTAATCAAAAATATCTTAATTTGTGTTCCGAAGATGAGCAAAGGTCTTACGGGTGTGGAACGAGTAATGAGTAATAAATTACATTATTTTCATTTTTGGGTGGACTAACCCTTTAAATAGTTATTTCTTTTTTAATCAGTTACTATGTGTACATTAGAGTGTTCAATGTTACATTTTATAATGCATCTATGTGCAAGAGTGAGCATATCATTTTTAAACCACAAACGGGTCTAAGGATTAAAATAAAAGCCTATATTCAGTTTGTTTATCATATCAAGCGATTTCAGAAAATGTGAACTAAACTACTCAATTCATATGGATTAGATTTATGATCTCTTTTTAAATTTTTTTTTAAGCATCAAAGTGGTAGTTGCGTAGCTGTCTATGGAGGGAAAGAAAACTCTTGACTCTTATTAATGACATAATTTTTATTTTTGGGTGAACTAACCCTTTAAGATTTTAAATATCAAAAATGAAAATGAAGATAAAAAGCAAACACAAATGGAGCACAAAAAAAGGAAAAATGAGGGAAATAAATTATGAAAGACTGACCAGTTGGACTGACCCTGTTATACACTTTCATGTATGACATCAGCTTATGGGCGGAGCCCTATGTCATGCACCACCAGATTCCTTGTACAGGTAAGCGATTACTTGCAAAATGTTTGATTTGAATAATTCAAAGGCTTGTGGAACAAACTTCAATTGTGAGTCCACAGAAATTCCACAGAATGCCTGCCATGAAAGGCCATGTATTCGAATGGCTTGGTGTCAGCCACAAAGTGTTCAAGTTGTTTATTCGAAATCTATTTCACATCCTGCCCATAATCACAAGCAGTTTTTTATGTTATGACCTTCGCTACAGTATAGATTTAGCTGTTGTGTAGTATTTAATGACTCATTTGTTTTCCCAACATGTTTACCTTGGTGACACCCTTTAATGCCATGTGTTAAGAGATAAATGGATAGGACTATTTCCTCCAGTGTGCCTCTCCTATTCATCTTTAAATGTTTCAGCCACTGCACTATAAACAGTCTTAATGGAGAACACTTTACTGACAAATGAGAGCTGTAAATTAAGTCAATTGCCCTTTGTTGGAGACAGAAAGAAGGAGAGTGTGAAACAGAGAGGGAATGTCTGGCCTAATTTAATAGCGCTAAACACATTACACCAAAGGTCAGATATCTCATATTTAGTTTTTTATAGAGCGGCAGAAGTCTGACTCTTTCACTGATGTTTTGTCCTAAATGGCCCTGGGAGTCAGTCAGGACTTCATTAGCGTAATTCAAACCCCTTATTTGTTTCATGTGTAATAAACTGACTCCTGTTTCTCCCCTACTAACAATGTCTCTGGTCAATATCATAAGCCGTTAAGTAAGCCATCTTTTTTATACCCCATAATCCTCTCAGTTTCTGCACAATTGTCTGACCTGCCTCAGCATCATTGTTTCTGTAAGAAGATTTAAAATAATTTCTACTAAATCTCCATTGTCAGTAGAATAAAACATTTATTATTATGTACAAAATGACCGTCTTCAGTATGCTGCATTAACAGAGGACTGTAGCAGGTATAACATGTTTTGGTTTTTGCTCATTTATTCAGCAAATGTTTAGCCTAAATCTTTTGCCTCATTTTTTTTTTCATTTAAATTGATAACATCTGATTCTAATAAGTCAAAAACAATAAAACATTCACACAAGACATTTACAATCATAGCACCCATGCTGTGTAAAGGTGGTATGTAATAAACTCTATAGTGTGAATTACTGTGTTTCATTTGAATCATGTGCCACTGTTAGTCAATGCAATACACATCTTCATTAGACCTTATGTAGCCCTGCCCCTTTTCAGAGCTGCGCTCATTGTGTTCTGTCTTCCGGTTTGATATTTTTAAGATATTTTTGTTAAAATCCGATGGCTCCGTAAAGCCTGCATAGGGAGTAATGACATTTCCTCTCTCAAGATCCATAAAGGTACTAAAAACATATCTAAATCAGTTCATGTGAGTACAGTGGATCGGCCATCACTAAATAAGTCGTTATTTTGTTTTTTGGTGCACCAAAAATATTCTCGTCACTTTATAATATTAATACTGAACCACTGTACTCACATGAACCGATTTAAATATGTTTTTAGTACATTAATGGATCTTGAGAGAGGAAATGTCATTGCTGGCTATGGAGGCCTCACTGAGTCATCGGATTTCAACAAAAATATCTTAATTTGTGTTCAGAAGATTAACAAAGGTCTTACAGGTGTGGAACGGCATGAGGGTGAGTAATAAATGACAGAATTATAACCCTTTAAGTCATGTAAGTTGCGAGGTGGGGCCTCCATGAATCATACTTGTTTGTTCAGCACATCCCACAGATGCTCGATTGGATTGAAATCTGGGGAATTTGGAGGGCAAGTCAACACCTCAAACTCGTTGTTGTGCTCCTCAAACCATTCCTGAAACATTTCTGCTATGTGGCAGGTCACATTATCCTGCTGAAAGAGGCCACAGCTACCAGGGAATACCATTTCTATGAAAGGGTGTACATGGCTTGCAACAATGTTTAGGTAGGTGGTACGTGTCAAAGTAACATCCACGTGGATGGCAGGACCCAAGGTTTCCTAGCAGAACATTTCCCAAAGCATCACACTGCCTCCGCCAGCTTGCCTTCTTCCCATAATGCATCCTGGTGCCATGTGTTCCCCAGGTAAGCGATGCACCTGGACATCCACGTGATGTAAAAGAAAACGTGATGTCTTGTTCTGATGCTCATGTCCCCACTGTTGGCTCTTTCGGCGGTGGACAGGGGTCAGTATGGACACCCTGACTGGTCTGCGGCTATGTAGCCCCGGGACAACAAACTGTGATTCACTGTGTATTCTGACACCTTTCTATCAGAACCAACATTAACTTCTTGAGCAATTTGAGCTACAGTAGCTCGTCTGTTGGATCAGACCACACAGGCCTGCCTTCGCTCCCCACGTGCATCAATGAGCCTTGGCCGCCTATGACCCTGTCGCCGGTTCACCACTGTTACAATTATTCTTGCTTTCATTTACATCACAACAGGGCTCATCCAGGCTCCAAAGAAAACACTTATACATCTGTCTCCAATATGCAAAGCACCACACAATAGCACATTATGCAAAGATTTTAAAATTTTTTTTGCAGTTTGATTTTAGCTTGTCTATGTATAAAAGCTATGTAGAGTAAAAATATCCTCAGGTTGAACACTGATAATTTACTCCATTATTATGAATTAACTCAAGTGAAGTCAAGCCTTTCAAATCCAGTCAAACGAAGCAGGGCAAAGAGACAGCACTTAGCAGACTTTTCTACAGCCTTTTCAGGGGATGCAGATGGGTTGTTTGAAACAATTACCAAGTGTAAGACCTAGTTCATGCACAATATAATACAAGATACACAGAATACAAAATGTAGGATATGAAATAAACGTCTGTTAAAGGAAAACGAGGTATTGGTGAAAATATATGTAGAAGCATCTGTACATGCAAAGAGATATGTTAACTGTTATAAATAAATGGCATGGAATTTGCCCATCTTTGTCACATTAAAAGCAGACTTTATTCTTTCTCTAGCTCATCTTCTGTTGTCATGGCCGATAATAAGATGTTTATTCTGACAGTCACACACCGATCTCTGTTATGAAATCTGTTTAACTAAATCCAGCCAGGCACATCATCGAAAGCCAAAGCCTAAATGTCACAGAAGAGGAATGTTAATTGAGGGCTGGATACAGAAAATTACATCTATTTCTTAGATTAAGATTAGCGATTTAATGTCTTTGGTTGTGGGAAGACATGACATAATTATAAATAAATATGTGTGTATATTAAAACAGTCAGTCACAGGTGATCTGCACTCCAATCCAGAAGGGGGCACACATGTAATGCAACGCTGTTTACTAACCTCCACAATAGGAAAAAGCATAGAAGAAGAAGAAAAGACGATCTATGCATAGAAATGTTTATGTGTAATCTCTCAACCAGTGGTTAAACTGCGGAAAGATACTGAGAATAATATCTCACACAGCATTACATTTACCTCAGGCAAGTCATTTAGTGTCCACAGCATGTTAGTTCCATAGACAGTAGAAGAAATGGACACAGCGACCCCATTGGAACTCAATTGAGACAAGTGAAGCCCATTTTTAGCACTTCCGTTTCTGACGCGCAGATTCAAACTAAGCAACCTGTCTGACAGATGTAAATCTTCTAGTAGCTGTGCGTGCAAACTGCCATCGTTAATCTTGCAGAGACGGCGAGCTTGAGCGGGGAGTTCTTTGGCGTGAGTGAGCAGGAGTAAGTATTCTGATTAATTATTTTGTGTAGTATTTTAAAATGTAACGCCAGTACGCCATATCAAGTTTATGCATACTATTGTCTGCAAGCTTCTCCTCCTGTCTGTACGGTAATTTCTCTACTGTGCGACAGAGAGTCGAGTGGTTATGACGCAATCGTTAGCCTATTTTTACAAAAACTGTTTCTACGGGGGCCATAATGTAACATAGAAGGTAATGGAGCCCTTTATACATTGTCGTGTGTCTTTAGAAATAAATAATGGACAAATGGAGTCTTTAAACGCCTCAGATGTAAAGTTATTCGCTGTCAAAGTGACGCCAAAATGAATGGGAGTCAAAGGGATGCTAACGCAAGTGAAGTTCTGCTACAAGATGGCGGCACGCGGCCGACTTCAACTTCCGGTCGACTTCCTTGGGCAATTAAGTCTAAAGGGGAGCATTTCACTAAATATATGCACTATATTAGCTTATATATTCATTATATTTACTTTACATGTTAGTAATGTCTTAATCATTTAATATGTTTAAATAAATTTGCATTGAATTACATGCACCTTCTGTTTAATCGTGACCACATGGACTGCTGCAACATGAATACAATCCTTGCCTAAGCACACACATTTTGAAACGAATGAAATAAGTAATAATGGCACATAGTAATTAGTTTACTAGCATACAGTTAACAATGTCATTTATTATTTGCATAGATACAGACTGACCCATCCATTCAAGTTCAGTGTTCACTAATAACCTCCCCGGGCATCTTAGTGACATTATTAAAGAGTACAGTAATTCTGTTATGAAATACAGACTCAGAACAGAGAGATGCAGTGAACAGGATGTTTTATTGACAGCACTGAGCGTAATGGCAGAAAACAGGTAAGTAGATAGTCCAATGATACTTTCGATGAATGGAGATGGATGATAACAGAAATGTCCTTTCTTACAGATGAGGGTAATCATGGATGGCTGGACAGATGGATGGCTGAAGTAAGTATGGAGAACACACACAGGAATGGCAGGGAGACACAATGGGGAACAGATGCTAGAGAATATCGCTGGAGACAGGTAAGTAGTCCACATAGTCTAAACAAGACTGGACACAAAAATTGGTGCAAGGTGTGTGCTTTTATAAAGTGTTGTTAACAAGGCTGATGGATAACAGTTGTGGGTGATTGCTGAAAGTGTGCAGTTGAGCAGAAGGAGGGATGATGGGAAATGTAGTGACTGATGGTGACAGAGCTGGTGACCATGACAGTACTTCCCCTCCCGGAAGGTGCATCCTTGTGCCGTAAATAGTCCAAAACAGGGAGTGAGGGTCGGCGTCCTGGAGTCTTGACAGGCAACCAGGGCGGTACTGGCAGGTTAAGAAGCCTCCAAGGTGGTAACGGTGACCAGGGAGGCGCCGGCTGTGCAGGTGACCAGGGAGGTGCTGGCTGTGCAGGTGACCGCGGAGGCGCCGGCTGCTCAGGGGACCAGGGAGGTGCCGGCTGTGCACGTTACCAGGGAGGCGCCGGCTGCTTAGGGGACCAGGGAGGTGCCGGCTTTGCAGGTGACCGGGGAGGCCCCGGCTGCTAAGGGGACCAGGGAGGCATCAGCTGTGCAGGTGACCAGGGATGTACCGGCGGCTCAGGGGACCAGGTAGGTACCGGCTGTGCAGGTGACCAGGGAGGTACCGGCTGCTTAGGGCACCAGGGAGGTGCCAGCTGTGCTGGTGACCAGGGAGGCGCCGGCTGCTTAGGGGACCAGGGAGGTGCCAGCTGTGCAGGTGACCAGAAAGGGAGGTGCCAGAAGCTCAGGGAGCCAAGGGGGCGGTGGCGGTTCATGGGCCCAGGGAGGATCAGCCTTTGTGGCCTTGCCATGGAGCCCAGGCTCGGCCACAATATATGCCCCCTCCCCAGAGTTTTCTTGGGGGGAGCTATGAGTTTGTGAATAGGAGAGGACTTTGGAGTGGGTTTGTGGGCTGGAGCGGACTCTGGAGCAGGTTTAGGTATGGGAGTGGATTCTGGAGCGGGCTTATGGGCTGGAGCAGACTCTGGAAAGGGCTCACACCTAGAGCGGACTATGGAGTGGACTCGGGAGTGGTCTCATGGGCTGAAGCCATCATTGGACTCTAGTTTCAGTGCAATAAAAATACGAGATTAATCATATAAACAAGATAACTAAAGCAGCTGCTATGAATATAGCAGAGCTAAATAAAACCAACTGAAAAATAAAACTCTGATATTTAATTATATTTCTTTGCATATACAGATATATTTCCTTCAATGTTACTTTTGCATGGGGAAAAAAATAATCTATCACTCAAGTTGATCTCTTCGGAACACTGTTGCTTATCAGAGTGTTATCTCATACAGGCAGGGTGTTCATTAAAGTCATAAGTGTCGTGGAAGAGAATAGTCAAACAAGGCCGGGAGTTGGACTGATTTAATAAGTCTGCTGGCGAACGGTGAGATGAGTTAGAAAGAGTCTGAACCTGAGCTGATTCATTTAGTGCCCACCGTCACTCATTTTAATAGGGAATTAAATTAGACTGACAGATAATAGGCATCACAAGAGGAGGAGAATTATGTATGCCCATCTTGTTTCTCTCACAGGAAGCCAAATGACCAATAAATACTGTGTTCAGGGGAAACCCAATATATTTTCTCTAAATAAGAACAATGATTTTGGAAAAAAAAAAAAGTGAAGTGGATCAATCATGAACCGAGATGGATCAATCAATGGCTTAAATTATTAAATTGAGTTTAATCAATTACTTAATGCGAATCTGCCTGTTTGTAGAATATAAATAGTATGGATGTTTGTTATTGTAGATTTTTTTTTTTTTTTTTTTTGTGCTCAATCATGTTGCATGCTTAATTCAGTAAATACGTTTATAGTTGTCATTTTGCAAATTAAGTTTTGGAAGTGTTTTGTGCGTTTTTCCGCGACATTCACGCTGAAAACAAACGTTGCCGCTCAGTCTTTTGCCACTCAGTGGACGTGACCGCAGTCGTAACGGTCAACGGTGACGTCACGTGCATACCCTCTATTATCAGCAGCTTTATCACATTGCTCAGGTGAAGCTAATTAGACGGCGAATTCGGCGGGCGAGACCACTATGAATTGTGTAATCTGGAATTTAGTGAATTGACAAGGATTTCATTTCATGTTCAAGTTCTTTAACAACACACTAATTGGAAGCGACCTGAAATGTTCAGATGAGATCTGCACTCATTACACAAAGGGAAAGGATATCAAGAAGGATAAAGAATCAACGTAACAGCTGGCTGTATTTCACCCTCAAATCTCAACGTCTTCACAAAGCAAAGCTAAGTTTCCTTTTTAAACTTTCAGTGCTTCCCACATTTTGTGGATGGGAAAACATAGATCACGATACCTGATGTGATTAAATTTCAAAAGGCTGTAATTTCATTTGTGTGCCTCACGTTTCAAATGTGGCGCTGTTGCGCGTTCTACCTGCTCACGCAGCGCTCAGCTTCAACGTGAGGAACACAAAGAGACCGAATATAAAGACAGATTGTGCCAGTAGTAAAGCATCAAACAGAGCCACTGACATTCTGAAGTAAACTTTGAAACGCTCGGATAATCCCGCAGCTCCTTGATGAGGTGAATTCTTCTTTCTCTCTATGCAATCTCGGGATTGAACAGACTCAATATTTTCTCTTTCTTTTTCTAGAGGAGACAACTAATCGTGCTCACTGCTTGAAGACTTCATTTTGTATTGTTTTGCGATTTGTTTTGCGATGTTTTTTTTTGTTTTTTTTTTTCGCAACGCATTCATTCATACGCATCGGACTCAGTGTGCAAGGTCTCGGTGCGTGACGAATTTTTAGGATTGCGAATACGAAAAAACTCATGCGAAAATTTCGGACTCAGTGTGCAAAGGCCTTAAGTGTTGCGCAACAATACTATAGTGCGCGTTTATGTTAAGTGATTGCTTATGCTGATATAACTAATGCTGTTCAATATTGACGAAAGTTTACTTTATGGTATTGTAAAATATTGTAAATGGTTGTAAGAACGTATATTATCTACCTCATCTAAACTTGAACGAGCAGCTGCAAAAACTCAGCCTACATATTTCAAAATAAGAGTCCGATTGTATTTAGGTCTTGTTCATAAATAAGTCACTAAAAATGTATACTCCCCCCTGGTTATTATTTGGTTACACAACTGTATTTAATTTGATTCAAATTCAATCAATTTATATTTATGTCATTTCTTGTTAATTCAAAGTTAAAGGATTAGTTCACTTTCAAATAAAATTTTCCTGATAATTTACTCACCCCCATGTCACCCAAGAAGTTCATGTCTTTCTTTCTTCAGTCGAAAAGAAATGAAGGTTTTTGATGAAAACATTCCAGGATTATTCTCTTTATAATGGACTTAAGTGGCCTCCAAACGGTTGAAAATTAGTTTCAGTGCAGCTTCAAAGGGCTTTTAACGATACCAGACGAGGAATAAGGGTCTTATCTAGCGAAACGATCGGCCATTTTCGAAAAAAAAAAAATGTAAATGTATATGCTTTTTATAAACAAATGATCGCCTTCCAAGTGCTTCCGCCAAAACCGCACTTTCGTATTTTTCAAAAAGCTTACGCTGCATGTCCTAGTGCCATTTTTTGTGTTGTGGGTAGAAGGATTTTCCATACAGGTATTTCAAATCTGTGGGAAGGATTGTTTTGATGAACGCTATCAGGTTATCAACAACATGATTTTTAAGGCATCTGTTTCTTAAGGTTATCCAGCTTGTTTCTTAAGCTTTCGGGTATTGGACACATGATGTCTTAAGCTCACTGAGGTAACTGTTTTTAAAGGGGCTTGATGTTGTAAGAAGAGCCCCCCTCACTGCTACTCTTCTTTTGTATGGGGCATGCTGCTCTTCTCTGATGCTTGTAACAGAAGAGCACCCCTTCGCTGCTAATTCCCTCCTGTAAGGGGCATGCTGCCTCCAGTTTGCTATTCAGAGGGAAATCATGCTCCTTTCCATTATGTCCCATTGTCTGTCCATCTTTCCAGCATACAGTACTTTTCTCATTCAGATATTGAGGTCAGTTTATGGTTGGGGGGGTTGTCAGCATATGGTTTTGTTTTGGGGGTTATCGCTGCTCTCCCTGCTCTTATTCATGCTAGGCTGCATGGATGGGCAGGGAGTTTTTGCCCAGAACAGAACCATACCGCCAATCCAAACTGTACACTAACTGCCAGTCATCCTTGACAATCGTGATCCTGACATAAATCAAGCGTATAGCGTTAGTTCTGGCAGGTCACGTTAGTCAAGCTCACATTGACCTATAAGAATACGACACCTATCACCACATTCGTATGGTCCATTCAGTATTATCAGCAGCTTTATCACATTGCTCTGGAGCTAATTACCCTCCTCCGTCCCCAGCTCCTCCTTCATCTAGTCAGGACTTGACCTTCTGATATTTATTTTGATCAAACCCCTTTTTTTTTTTTTTTCAATAGTTACATGTGATTATTGTCATTAAGAAAATTCATGATATTGCAATACTTGGTTCAGTTCTGTTTACCCTAAGGGGGGCTGCTCTCCCTGCTCTTATCCATGCTAGGCTACATGGATGGGCAGGGAGTTTTTGCCCAGAACAGAACCATACCGCCAATCCAAATTGTACATTAACTGCCAGTCATATTTGAGGATGGTGATCCTGACAGAAATATTCTTAAAGGGGTGGTTCAGTGTTTTGTTTTGTTTTTTTTCTAGGCTTGATTGTGTTTTTGGGGCACAGTTTAAGATGTCTTAATGCTTCGTTTTTTTAAAAAAAGCTGTATTTTTCATATATTTTACCTTTATTCTACACCTGTTTCCACTGTCATTTGAACGGCTTGTTTGACTTTCTGCTTCTATGAAGCCACTCCCTCCGAAATACGCAATGTGCTCAGATTGGTTAGCTGGCCCAGTGTATCCAGAGCCATCGTGATTCGCTGAAGCATCTGGAAAAGCCACGCCCCTTACCATTTGTTACCTGTTACATGGGCACGAGAGAAATGGCGATTATATTGCTGTATCAAACTGAGCCCAAATCAGACCCAGATGAACCACAATCCCGGCTTTTAAAGGACATTTATGAATGGTATTTCATTTAGTATTTGTGTCAAAGTATTCAGATGCTGTCACTGCTGTTTGTTAGCTTTCAATATACGGTTTTATCCTGATTAAAGCTTTACTGTAGCCGAATACATGACTGAGTAGTTGCATTTTTGTAAAGGCAGCATTTAATTTATAGCATGAACAACTGTTTGTCTATGAACATAGAAGTTTGTTGGTGTTTGTTGAAGTATGCACTATAATACAGCTGGCTAACGAAGCAAAAACTGCTCTTTGTTTATGTCCTTGATGCAACCAAAAAACAGCAACAGAACTATGTTTAAAAGACGTGTACAAACAATAAAACTTACAGTTTGGGGGCGATAAACAGCAGCTTCTGCTTTTAAAGTGGGAATTGCTTCTTTCAGTAATAGCATTTGTGCATTCAGTAATAGCCATCCAGCATTTAACTCATGTAGATTCTGGAAGCTGTCTTCAGTGCTGCATCCAGTGTAGAAAATATCACCGATTATAATGGGTTCTATATCTTTTGACACGTCGCGCCTTCCGCTTCCACATGCTGCGACATGGCCTCGCCTGCTTTATTGCGTGTTCCCGGGGTGTGTTTTGCAGGGTTTCTGATGTCACCAACCCGGGAAGAAGCTCGTTGTAGTCCAAACCGATCGTTTTTGTAGGCATTAACCTGCCATAACTTTAAAAGACAATATCTCCGTTTGCATTGAACTTTTAGTGCTGTAACTTTGCAGATACTGTTTATGCTCAAGCAGCAACATTACACACTAACTAAAGTTAAAAAAGTGAAATTGCATTGAACCACCCCTTTAAGTTTATTTAATGCTTGTGTTCCTGTGTTCTTGCTGAACTGCTCCACACTGGACATAGCCTCAGCCTTTTATGTTCTGCATAGCAATTCTGAGCATTTAGTCTGTTTCAGGATTATTGCACCATTCGTTTTGTATTTGGATGGATGTATTCTGGACAAATTAATCGGCTTTTGTCTGCTTAATATTATATAATTTTACATTATAATTTTGCCTAAACCATTTCAGTAAGCCTCACACACATGGATCACACAAATGTGCACAAGCTTCAGTCATTACAAAAGCTTGACAACTCTTTACAGTTGAGCAGTAGAAAACATGTCTCACTACAACTAGACAAAGCTGTCTTTAATCTCAAATGAGTTGTTAAACTGCTCATGAAGTAACACTGGGAAAACCAAGTAAAAGCACTTTCTCTACGTTTTGTATAAGCATTGATTCATAGAAATAGTTACAAACATTGTTTGAGGTATTACCAATCTGCTTGCTGCTGAGTGACTGCTGTTTCTTCATGTTCATCTACAAACAAAGATTCAAATCCAGCATCAGCAGAAGACGGGCTAGCCTGTGGCAAAACCCACATTTCCACACAGGCTGGCAAGTTGAACACAAAGTGAGATGGATTCGGGAGGCAATTAGGGATGACATTCTGGGGAGACGCTCGCTTGGCATCAAAGTCTAAATCCCCAGAAGGCAGCTGTTACTTAGAGAAAGGTTAAGAACCAACTCCAGCTTGCTCCTTCCTACCTTCTTTTCTGCTCTTCCCTGTTGCTGATGAAAAATAATCCAGACAAAGATAAGAACACCACTCACTCACCTGGTATCTTGAATTTTCACATCCAGGCAGTAAGAAATCATCCACCATTAAAACAAATGAAAATTATACTACTCTAAAATCTAATTGGAGCTGTTACATTCTAAATAAATGATTTGAGCATCTTTCTTTTATCATATCTCTGTAATGCCAATTTATAAATTCAATGTCCCTTTGTTAATTACTTTCCCCCTTAAATTATAGCCTGTATTTTACTAGAGAACACTGAATGATTGTGTATCTTTAGTTCTTTACTCAAATGCATTAACACATTTTATTTAGGTAACTCCCAGGAATTGTTTTTTTCTGTCTACTTGTATACTCGTGTCCTACATGAGAATGAGAAATATAAGTATACAAGTACGGTATATACTGATAATATTTATTTCTTTTCAGAGACTTTTATTATATATTAATTGTTTTGTTTCTGCATTCCCAGTCCACTTGTTTAGTTTGTTTCCTTGATTGTCATGGTTTCTTTGAGTGCTTGTTAATACTCAAATTGATGCTTCCTCATTTCCTTGCTCCTCTGTCCACCAGCCCGTGACCCAGAAACCAATCATACTCAGCCATCTTAAAGGACATCTCAATTCTCTAATTGCATCGTGAAGAGGCAAGGACAAAGCGAGGAAGCTTATAGAAAATCTGTCCTTCAGCTTGTCTGAATTGAGTACTGATCTCATGGCTTTGAGTGGCATGTGATGGACAGATGAAGGGACCAACAGTTTTCTCTCGAAAAGACACATTTGATTGTGTCATGTTCACAATTGGAAGCTATGGTTAAAACGTCCTGTTGTAGACGTGTCATGTGCATCATTTTTAAACCGACCCTTTCTGAGTATACTGCTATGAAACTTCATTTCCCCTGCCACCCGGTCAAACTCAGTCATAATCATGTAGTCTACACCAACAACATTCACCACTGCTTGAGATGAATAACAATAGCTCTAGAGGACTTGAAGATAATTAAATCTGAATGAAAATCTTTTATGTAAACACCTAAACTGTCTAAGTTTCTTTTCTAGATCTATCATTTCTATAAAATTAAAAGAGCAGCTGATCTTAATCCATTGAATGGAAGAATAATTGCCACGTAAATCTCTGAATCTTTTGCAGTGTAGTGCCAGACATATTTTTAGATGTGTTAGAAAGTCAAACACAGCAGTTACACACTGGGATCTCACACAGAGTTTTCTAACTTTAGTTTTCTTGGTCGCTTTCTCCGACAAGACCTCTGACAGCGCTCAAAAGCGTCTTGCTGTTATGGGAGCGTTGACACTAAATGCCGCTCTTAGCGTGCACAGAAGCTCTGTTTGGAGTATATGTAATGCATTATGTAAATATTTTCATCAGACTGCAGGGTATTTAAACAGTATAACATTTACTATTTGATTGAATTTAATTCTGAAAAATGAAAAACTGTGCAGGTAAACCTTGTCGTTTTTTGGTAAAAGTAGAGACATTGAGACTATGAGGACCATTTTAATAAGGCAATATGACAAATGGAGGTGAAAAGACATGATACATAGAGCAAAACAGCCACTTGTCTTTTTCGATTTTAGTCTTTTGTAAATATACTGTACTGCAACAGAAAAGATTCAATGCAAGTTTTTTAGATGAAATAAATTCAGTCAATAAGAAGAATCTTTGGAGGTCATGAGTGAGATGAAAAGATGATTGCGTTAACTGGTCAACTTATTGAGTTTTGTAGGATGTTGAATATAAAGAATATATTTAGACTATTAGAGAGGTTTGCTGGAATTCTTACAGCATTCAGTTAAAAAGCTGCAAGTCATTTAATTTAATTCAAAACTGAGATTGGTTCTCAGAACTTGGGACAACTCATTCTTAATGGATATTTTCTTGGTGCATTCAGGTGCATATCAGGTGCAAGTGAAAAGAGAAGAACATTTATCATTGGCTTGTTTACATGCACCAATTTTTGTCAGTCCGATTGAATTGAATCTGACTGCAGATCTGTTTACATGTACTCTGAACATTGTAATCTGAACATTGTAATCTGATTCAGATATCAGTTTGTGTTTTATATACATTCCAATTAAAACTTTTGTGCACACGCTCTGTGTGTGATGTCATATCAATCACAGCTCATTGTTATTTTTGCCCTGCTGGCAAACACATTCATAAATCAGCAACTTTTTTTTTTTTTTTTTTTACGTGATCGTGAACTTGCGCACTGCATAATGCGTGTTAACATTGCACTGTGCATGTGCACCTTCTGAATACGACTGAAAAGTAGTCAGATTCAAGTTTTTACATGGTAATTTTTTGCTTTTGGATCGGATTAGAAAAGGAATAAACCACCCCTTCCAATCCGATCGAAATTTCATTTGGATCGAGCTCAATCGGAACGATTAAGGTGTTTACATGAATGTTTTTTTTCAATCTGAGCTGTCAGTCCGATTGACTACAATTACATGCACCCAAATAATCCATTTGCAGTGACAATAATCTTGTTAAAGGGGTTTAGTTTGTGAATGAATTATTCTTTTGAGTCTTCTGAAATTTCTTGAATGCACTGGAAGGATTCATTCCCAAATCAAAATTATATGTCTGGAATGAAATGTGAATACCTCACATGCCCATTTTGGAGTATAAAAAAAAGTTGAAAGGAAATTTTACATTTTCGGGTAAAGTAATCATTTAACACATTGACATTTGCCATAATTTTGGGACCAGTTGAATTTCCCCCAGTACTTTACATAAGTGATCAAAATAGAAATTCATATCTAAAATGCAGAAATTAGGTTTACATTTACTACCGTGTAGTGTAGACGGAGATCGTTTCTGAAACACGGTGGAAATGCCAGTGTAGTTGAGGATCGTTTTCATTTTAAAATGCCGTTTTAAAACAAAATTTCACTAATGTAAACGGGGCAACAGAATCTTCTTGTTTTGTGGAGTTCTATAATCACCTGCAAGATTCTGAAATTAGATTCCCCTTAAAATTCACTTCAAGCTGCATGATTATAGAAACAATGAGATGAATGTGAGGACTGAATGTTAATGCGTCTTGGTACATTAGGAGTTTTTTTAATGGTTACTGAGCATATAATAAGAGGAAATCTGTGACGGCAGAATACTCAAATTCCTCATTATTATGTAAAAGCATAATATTTCTCATCTAATAATAATAATTCATGTCTGCACAACCCATTACCAAATATTGAACATAAGCACAATGCATAATTGTCATAAATCAGCCAAATGAAATTCTGAGACTACCACAGGTGTCTAAATTCCCCTAGGAGAGAGAAACAGTGCTGGTGAAAGCTGCAGTCTGGAGTTTAAGGGCCATCTACGGCTTGTCACCCAGTCACATCACACACTAATTAAAGCTGCATATAGGAAAATTGCACTCATGTCCAATTTCAGATCTGGAGTTCAGCGACAGCACAGTGTTAAAAAGAGACCATTATCTCAGGAGTCCTATGTGCCTTCTCTCTAGGTTTCCTGATCCACCAGGGACTCCTAGACTGGAGGTGAAGAACAGAGGCCTGTAGGAGACATCAGAAATAAAACCCTTAACTGTTGATTTTTCTATATAGGTCTTACTAATAATCTCTGCAGATGCTCTACTACATAAATCAAGTCTTTCCATTTACTCAAGTTTTCTTGAATATAGACAAAGAAGAAATGGATGGCAGTAAGTTTAATAGCTGTGACTCTATGAGCCCTGCATGTCTAAAAAGGAATCCCAAATGATTATTTGATTCTCCAGAGACCATTAATGTGCAGACGCAGACAATTCTCCAATGTGTGGATGACAATAATCGGAACAATTATTTACCAAGAATTTAAACTTGAGAAACCAACACAATACTGAATAATGTGTGAATCAATGCCATATAAATTGACAATCAAATAGGCAAAGACGATCACAAATCAAACCGGGTGCAAACAATGGCTGCTCCTCAATACTTGTTGATGTTTGTTTCCTCACTCCTTTGTCCTCCAGCCTGTGACCTGGAGATTGATCATCGTGAAGGACAGATCAATCTTCTAAGTGCACTACCAGGGGGAAAAAAAGGAAGCTTCCAGACCTAGGAGCATAGAAACACAGGAACATCCAGTGTAGTCAAAAGACCAGACTGACAGATGGGCCGCATTTACACTGCAGATACTGATTTGGTGACTATATCATATTTTTTTTGACAACCCGCTTACAGCATCTTTTAAAAGTGACCCATATCCGATATTTGCATTTACACTATACACTGGTGAAACAGCCCAAGACGTTCTAACCCGAAAAAGGATGTAAAACGGCACAGTATGCAATGGATGGATTATACAATGTTTTGCTTTCCGCACTCTTTAAAGGTCAGTAAAACATTGCTCTCATAAGGTGGAGAAAAAAAGAGGAGAGCCATTTTTATCATGTGATCGTAGTTCGTGTCCACCTGAGTTGACGTCATTCACCTCCATCCCTTTTTCGATGATGTACAACTCGCATTTACTGGGGAATATCCGATTTGACCGCTTACATGGCAGACGCAAATGCACGTATCCGAATCATATCAGATTTATTTCCACATATGAGTGAGGCCTGAAACCGATGTGAGAATATCGGAATTCATGCGTTTTTTTTTTCTTTTTTTTTTTTTTCTCCTGTTTACACGTTCACGTCATATCCGATCTGTGCCACATGAGAGGAAAAAAATAGGAATTGGGTCACTTTAACCATTCAGTGTAAATGGGGCCATAAATTTTCTCCCCCATCATGACACTTCATGAAAGTTTGGTGTCAGTAATATTTTTAAATACTTGTATTGATCAACTGAATTGACAGTTTATAACAAAAAAAGTCAATCTCAAATAAATGTTCTTTTGAACGATCTATTCATCAGAAAGAATCCTGAAATATATGTATCATGGTTATCAGAAACATATTAAGCAGCACAACTGTTTTCAACATTGATAATAATAATAAGAAATGTTTCTTAAGCACCAACTCATTAGCATATTAGAATGATTTCTGAGGATCACGTGACACTGAAGACCGAAGTCCAGCTTTGCCATCACATTAATGAATTACATTTGAAAATGTATTTAAATAGAAAAGCTATTTTGAATTGTAATAGTATTTCACAATATTACTGTTTTACAGCATTTTCACTCAAATAATGCAGCCTTGATGAGCATAGTGAGAAGAGATTTCTTTCAAAAACATTAAAAACCCAAACTTTTGAATGGTAGTTTATAGCATAACATTTTTAAAACATGTTTTACCTTTGCTATTTAAATATATTGTGCATTTCAATTTTCCAAGCAGTAATCTTTCAATGTATAGAGAATAGCAGCTCAAACATTTTACAAAATCTTACATTGTTGTCCGCATAAGACAGAAAGTCATACAGATTTGGAAAGGCGAGTTGATGAATATCTTTCTAAGAAGGCAAGTCTACTGAATTAATCATCACAAATGTGAAGTTTCTCTGGAGGCTTTTTCAGTTTGTTCTCTCTTCAGCATTTCATTTTGTTCTTTTGAATGCCTGATATTCTAAACTCAGGTTTTTAGGCCCACAGTTACACATGCAAACAACATTTACAAACATGATCAAACAACCATCTGGAATCTCATTCGATTTTAACAAAATGATGAAGCATCTTGCTCATCAAAATCAATAATGCTAACAGATTCAAACAACTTTGGAAAACAATTGAAAAAAGCAACATTTTCCCCATTTGTTTCCCAAGAGAGTGTATTAATAGTGCACATATATTTTCTCCTCTGAACTCAATGCTGGGTAAAAGAAGAGAATCAACTTTGAAAACTGTGATATTGTTCATACTTTTCTGAATTGTCTGTTTTTCTCCTTTTCTTTGTTCGATATTTTGCATTGAGGGCTCATGAGAGTCTAGACCCAGCTCATTTACATTGCAAGTGAGTGGGAAGACTCAGAAGAGGCGCTGCGTTTTCTTGGGAAATTTGTGTCATCACACTTTGAAAGCTGATGCTTGTTAATTCAAACACAGGACTCCATGTTTAATATCTAATACCCTGATGTCGTTCCTTATACAAAAGACAAAAAGAAAAGCAAAAGGATTTTTTTTTTTTTTTTTTTTTAATACTTGGTTACTTCAAGAGGTCAGGGTTTTGTTAATAGTTACTCTGTTAAACAGGAAAGCATCATCCATTGAAAAGATGGATCTTGAAAATCATCCATTTACGACCATTCAACTGTAGAAAAATAGCAAGCAACTTTATTTGGGCTCACTAACTGATTTCTCAAATACATACTGTATCTGACATGAACTTATGAAATATCTGACATTAAATCAATTCTTTTGTCAGCAAAAAATGGAACTGTTTAGGAAGCTGGATGCACTTTTGTTTTTTGTTTTCTTAAGTACTTGAAAACTTGCTGTCCCCTCTCTGACAGGGACAGCTTGTGCTTTTGTCACACTAGGCTTTTATTCATCTCAAATGCACAAGAGTCAGTAAATGAGTCACACACTTTATTGTGGTTTTTCAAATTTCATACCTCTTGTCATCTCCCAAAGAGCATAGTAGTCATTCGTTTGTTTACAGCACTTTCCATAATGGCTCAGACACTGCAGGTTAATACTACTCTGTAATCATTGAAAACACTCTCCCCAATGCAATTTCATGTGACCACAAGTTTGTAATCTATTTATTTTACAAGACATGTCCATTTAGACCCCTGAATAATTCCTCTGCTGTCCTCTTTTAAAGGGGTCATAGATGTTTAATATGTTCCTTGAGGTTCACTTATAATGTTAATACATTTTTTTTTTTTTTTTTGCACAAACAAGCAAGTATACAGTCGTGCTCAAAAGTTTACATTCCCCTTCCAGAATCTGCAAAATGTTATATATTTTAAAGGTGCCCTGAGTTTCAAACTCCATTGTTTCCTCCTCCTTATATAAATCTCATTAGTTTAAAAGACCTCAGAAGAACAGGCGAATCTCAACATAACACCGACTGTTACGTAACAGTCGGGGTTTACGCCCCAATATTTGCATATGCCAGCTCATGTTCAAGCCATTAGACAAGAACGTCTGGATCTGTGCACCGCAGAATCATCAGACTAGTTAAGCAAGCAAGAACAATAGCGAAAAATGGCAGATGGAGCGATAATAACTGACATGATCCATGATATCATAATATTTTTAGTGATATTTGTAAATTGTCTTTCTAAATGTTTCGTTAGCATGTTGCTAATGTACTGTTAAATGTGGTTAAAGTTACCATCGTTTATTACTGTATTCACGGAGACAAGAGCCGTCGCTATTTTCATTATTAAACACTTGCAGTCTGTATAATTCATAAACACAACTTCATTCTTTATAAATCTCTCCAACAGTGTGTATTGTTAGCTTTAGCCACGGACAGGGGCGTAGCAGCCATTTTAAAAGTGGGGGGGACAGCTGTATGGTGATGTGACCCAAAGCTGATATTCATAATAATAAATTCTAAATAGAATACCGATTGGCATTTTACAGCACCCTAGTGGCAATTTTGGGAACATGCCGTGATAGCTTACAGGAACGTATTTTTGTGAAATCATCCTCAAAATTTAAAAATATACTGCAGGACATTGAGACCAATGTGAGACCATCTATACTTTATTTAGATAAAGATATTTTATGATATTTAAAATATTTCAGTTACACTACATTTGAACAATAACTATTCTTACTTCTTAATAGTTGTTAAATGAGTATACAGATTACATCTACAGTAATTTTATACAGCATACATTTTATGAAAATATATCAATAGAACCTAAATCAATGTATTTACAAGTTTTTAATATTTTCAAGATCGAAGTGAGATTTTTAATCAAAACTTCCAAACTGAATTATACATTAATTAATATAATTATAATTATACATTAATTAATACAGTAGTTAACACTATTGGAACACACAGCCTTTATACATAAAACTAATTTTATTTAACAGTTTGAACATAAAATAGAAAATGTTATCTTTTTTTCTAGCGATTATCGTTGATTTGATTACACAGATCCTATTTAAACTGAGCTGACCTAGACAATGACGTCTCTGCATTCAATAATAAAATGCCTTAAACTGGAAATTCAGTGTTTAATCTTGTCATTATAAATTACTCTATTCTCCTATTTGATACTGTTCAGTGCTTTGACACAATCTGTATTATTAAAATCACTAAATAAAGGTGATTGATGGTTGATCTTTTGTTTTAAGGAATTAAATTGATGTGTAATTCCTTAAAATTTTGGCAAGCAGTTCCAATTAAGAAAACACTGCCTTAAAATAGTCAATCTGCTCTTTTTATACAAATCGCACCTGTACACATTCTGGAGAGGTTGAGCAACTGTCCCCTCTCTCTGTCAGTGACGTCACAGCCTGCCTTTCCTACAGACCAGTTAGGACATAAAGTATAATATTTACATAAAGTATAAAAATATATATATTTTAAATTTGATAAAGTATTTTAAGATATTCGGTGCAAAACAATTTTGATTTATTGTGAAAGGATAATTCTACTCCGCGAGCAGCACGTAGGCAACAAAAGACAGAAGAAACCAATAATTTGTTACGTCTCATTTAGCAGACGCTTTTATACAAAACGACAAGTAGGAGAGCATTTAACACACTGAATCCGGCGCGACGTGACTAGGTCCATACGGGTTCTGTTGTCTTTTGACGTTACAGTAACAGTTACTTTAAATCATAACATGAAAACTTTATCGCGTGATTCGTGTCATCGCGACATACTGTAACATACTTACAGTGTGTGTTTGAAAAAAGGATGTAATCGTCCTTTGCTTTTTTCTGGGGTGCATTTTATCCCAGACAGCCTAATAGCAAAGTGAATGAACTAACGAAAACTCACAACAGCAACAAGAGATTTGAAGCTCATAGCAGACGCGCCCAAGAGATGATTCGCTCTGTGATTGGCTGAATGTTAGTTCACTCAAATCTAAGTAACAAATCAGAGAACACTGCCGGTGCCGGAAATATTCACTTTGGATCCAAAAAAATAAAAAATAGCAGGGGTCAGAATCACCTGTTTCTAAAAGTGCGGGGGACGTGTCCCCCCCGGTTGCTACGCCCCTGGCCACGGAGCAAAACCTCAAACTCATTCAGAATCACCTTAGACTAATATTACATCTTTTAAAAAGACGTCCTAGGGCATCTTTAACAAAATAAGAGGGATCATACAAAATGTATGTTATTTTTTATTTAGTACTGTCCTGAATAAGATATTTTGCATAAAAGATGTTTACATATAGACCACAAGACAAAAAATTGCTGAATTTTTAAAAATGAAACATTTGGATGTTTAATGACTGTTGACAAGACGTCCCTCCGACATGTCCCGTCATAGTTGAAAAATAGTTCCAAAATGAAAAATGACTTCTTTGATGTTAAATTAATTAATTAATTAATTAATAAGATAATTAATTATATATTGAACTACACATAGCTAAAAGTCAAACGATTATACATGCAACCCCAGAGAATTGTAGACATGTACAAACCTATCTAAATGCATTTTTAGGAAATGTTCTGTGTTCAGCTGTGTCTGTATGATTTTGAGATCTATCTTTTCAAACTGAAAAGAATGAGGTGAATGAGCATAATGTATGTGTTTACAACGAAAGTGATTAAAATGGTTCTATTTTCTTTTGACGCTACGCAACGCAACACTCACTAAGCGACTGAACGCTAAGCGACTGAACGTGGGCAGGGCCTATAGTGTGATAATGTAAATCTATTTGCTGATGTCTTGCTCTAGAGTCAGAGATATGCAAATATATTTGCAAGTTTGATGTCACAAATCCCACAATATCAAATTGAGCCATTTATGGAGCTTGATTAAATAAATGCTTTGTTTATGATGAAGAGGATGTTGAAACTTGCAGGATGTTTGCAGGAAGGAAATTTGTTTCTTATGTCATGACCGCTTTAAGAACCAAGGTCTAAATCGACTGCAGTGTGTTTTATTAATACACAAATAATTGGACTGGCAATCGAAATTAATTTTTTTGCCATCAGTGGGGAAGCATGCCATGTGCAGGTGCTGGTCATATAATTAGAATATCATCAAAAAGTTGATTTATTTCACTAATTCCATTCAAAAAGTGAAACTTGTATATTCATTCATTACACACAGACTGGTATATTTCAAATGTTAATTTTTTTTAATTTTGATGATTATAACTGACAACTAAGGAAAATCCCAAATTCAGTATCTCAGAAAATTAGAATATTACTTAAGACCAATACAAAGAAAGGATTTTTAGAAATCTTAGACAACTGAAAAGTATGAACATGAAAAGTATGAGCATGTACAGCACTCAATACTTAGTTGGAGCTCCTTTTGCCTGAATTACTGCAGCAATGCGGAGTGGCTCTGATAGTGGCCTTCAGCTCTTCTGCATTGTTAGGTCTGGCATATCGCATCTTCCTCTTCACAATACCCAATAGATTTTCTATGGGGTTAAGCTCAGGCGAGTTTGCTGGCCAATTAAGAACAGGGATACCATGCTCCTTAAACCAGGTACTGGTAGCTTTGGCACTGTGTGCAGGTGCCAAGTCCTGTTGGAAAATGAAATCTGCATCTCCATAAAGTTGGTCAGCAGCAGGAAGCATGAAGTGCTCTAAAACTTCCTGGTATATGGCTGGATCTCAGAAAACACAGTGGACCAACACCAGCAGATGACATGGCACCCCAAACCATCACTGACTTTGGAAACTATACACTGGACCTCAAGCAACGTGGAATGTGTGCCTCTCCTCTCTTCCAGACTCAGGGACCCTGATTTCCAAAGGAAATGCAAAATTTACTTTGATCAGAGAACATAACTTTGGACAATTCAGCAGCAGTCCAGTCCTTTTTGTCTTAAGATGCTTCTGACGCTGTCTGTTGTTCAAGAGTGGCTTGACACAAGGAATGTGACAGCTGAAACCCATGTCTTGCATATGTCTGTGCGTAGTGGTTCTTGAAGCACTGACTCCAGCTGCAATCCACTCTTTGTGAATCTCCCCCACATTTTTGAATGGGTTTTGTTTCACAATCTTCTCCAGGGTGCGGTTATCCCTATTGCTTGTACACTTTTTTTCTACCACATCTTTTCCTTCCCTTCGCCTCTCTATTAATGTGCTTGGACACAGAGCTCTGTGAACAGTCAGCCTCTTTTGCAATGACTTTTTGTGTCTTGCCCTCCTTGTGCAAGGTGTCAATGGTCGTCTTTTGGACAACTGTCAAGTCACCAGTCTTCCCCATGATTGTGTAGCCTACAGAACTAGACTGAGAGACCATTTAAAGGCCTTTGCAGGTGTTTTGAGTTAATTAGCTGATTAGAGTGTGGCACCAGGTGTCTTTACTATTGAACCTTTTCACAATATTCTAATTTTCTGAGATACTGAATTTGGGATTTTTCTTAGTTGTCAGTTATAATCATCAAAATTAAAAGAAATAAACATTTGAAATATATCAGTTTGTGTGTAATGAATGAATATAATATACAAGTTTCACTTTTTGAATGGAATTAGTGAAATTTGATGATATTCTAATTATATGACCAGCACCTGTACATTCAGTTAAATTTTGATTAATTGATTTCATACTCTAAAAATGTGTAAATACTGGCAGTGCAAAAGCTGAAGTGGAAGTTTAAAGGTGAAGAGCTCAAGCAAACTGCTCTGATGCGACTTGTTTACAGTCTTGCTTATTAAGAATTTTCATAACACAAGTGCCTGTCATTCTCTGGACTTGTTGTTTGTTTCTAGGAAATCAAGGGCCATCAAAGGACCATCTTTAATTGTCCGAGAGGCCATGAATTTTTTATTAAGCTGGGGAATGACAATGTTCTCTAACACTGTTGTTTGATTGCTGTGCTGTTGTCGGTCAAGGAAGATGAAATGTGTAGCAACATGTATTTAAAAAAAAAAAAAAAAAGTATTTAGTTGCCACTTATAGTACACTTGAACCCATAGTGTGCTACAAGTGGTAACTAAATACATTTTTTAAATACAGAGATAGTATATTAAAAGCACATTTCAGTTCATATTTCATGGTGTCTCAAAATGGCACCATTGAGTACACTTATATGTTCTTTTTTTATATATATATATATATATATATATATTTTTTTTTTTTTTTCACCTGGGTCCAGACCTGAGGCATCTCAAGTCCAAAGTATGGGTAATTTTTAGGTAAGTTAAGGTTTGGTCGCCAAATGATAAACTAAATTTTAAAATATGGTTAGGCCTACTGTACATTGCAGTGCAGATGACATTTTATATAAAAATATCAAAGCTTATCAATAAAGCCACCCTGATTAATTTGAAATGCTTTCATTATTGGAGAGCTTTTTTAAGCGCGTTTAATTTAGGTTAAAAACATATTCCTCATGCTGGCAAAATACATATAATCATGCAGACATAATTAAGTAAACAAGCATATATTCATCCAGTTTTATCTGAATAAATACCAAGTTGCCTCATTATGAGCTCCTTACTAATTTGATTTGAAGTCTGAGTATTTTTGTTGCACTTCTGAGGTGTTATTTTGAGAATACTGAATGACATTTTAACAAAGGGATAAAGATGATGGATCTGTTTAACTTACAAGAATCTTTAGCACATAAACATGACAGCCAACACTTTGTCAAGCACTTGAATATAGAGATGAACATGTTTTAACAGGATATGTGGTTTCAAACGCCACAATATATGACAGATTAGATTTGCACCTCATAATAAATCAATGCTGAGACTGAATGTGGATCATCTGGCATAACAGGGGCACATGCTTGACAAATGAGATATGGGAACAATCACTTTGAAAAATGCCAGCCGCCCCCACGGGACCTGAGGCGGCAATCGGCTTGTTTACTAAAGTAAGGCAGCATTGCAAACTACTTTTGCAGAACCAGATCTAACCAGCTTCACTATCCTATACCACTTCTTCGAGCTGTAATAAATGTTTGGCCTTCTCCTCTCTCCTCCCTGTACAAAATGTACAAATATGAATGCATATTTAACCTAAAATTTTACATATGTTGCTACCGGAATGTGACTTTTCCTTCATTTTGATATCGTTATATTGTTCAAGTTGGAATAACAAAAATTAGGATTTTTAATGGGTTGGGACTAAAAATGCTTATAGCTTCTTGTGCATCTGCCAGCATATTATTATTCACCAATTATTCAGTAATATCATTGATTTGACTTAACTGACACTAACGGATGAAAACAAAACTTGAACTCACTGAGCTGGATGATAATACTATTGTCATCTGTAGACCTAGCTGAATTGACTTCAGCAGAACAATGACACCAGACTTTTTAGAGCTGCTTTAAAGCAGAATTAAATGAATTTTCCTGTTTATTACTGTGCTTTGAAATCTGTATTGCATAAAGTGCTGATTTGACTTGAAATAAAGGTGATTTGACTGATACTAATCTACTGTCATCTCAACAAAACAGAACTCAATTTTTTTTTTTTTTTTCAACTAAGGTACAAGAGAAAAAAAAGAAGAGAAATAATATTCATGGGCTCTGAACTGATGTCTCTAACTGTTGTAGCTTGAAAATGGCCAAGGCCATTTCTAACAACTAACAAGGATCACTTTGACACCAGCCCAATGAGATGAGACATCCATTTTTGCATTAACATACTGTCTGATGACCAGAACAGGTGCAGGTCCACCTGCCTCTCTGATGTCTGTGAACACATGGAGAGATGGAGCATTCTAGGGATGTCATCGTATAATTTCTCCACCAGTGACACGTTTTGCATTTACATTTACAGTCACATGCTACGGTGGAGGGGAAGTTTATTTGGCGAATAACGACTATATCTACAGTATCTCGTCCACAGCCTCTTGTGAAACAAGTTCACATCCACCACACACTTACTATCCTTTCAATCTGCTCTTTGTTCCGAGTTACAGGTCTCTTTGATGTTTTTTGTTCAACCTCAAAAGACAGTTTTCTTTGACCAGACCAAATTGTTCACACAAGTAGTGCTTTGTAATGACCATTAGAAATCTTGTCACGTTCCCATACAGATGTTACTCTATTTCCTCTTCTCTTGCTCATTTTCAGTGTTGGAGAAGCTCCTTTGAAACTGGCTAAGATTTATCTTGATACTTTGTCTTATTTAGCACCAGTTTCACAGACAAGGCTTAAAGGGTTAGTTCACCCAAAAATGAAAATTCTGTCATTAATTACTCACCCTCACGTCGTTCTACACCTGTAAGACCTTTGTTCATCTTCAGAACACGAATTAAGATATTTTGGATAAAATCCGATGAGGCCTCCATTGCCAGCAAGATAATTAACAATTTCAGATGCAGAGAAAGGTACTAAAAACATATTTAAAACAGTTCATGTGAGTGGTTCAATCTTAATATTATAAAGCGACGAGAATACTTTTTGTGCAGCAAAAAAACGAAATAATAACTTTTCAACAATATCTAGTGATGGGGGATTTCAAAACACTGCTTTGAAGCTTTACGAATCTTTTTGTTTATATTGAGTGGTTTGGATACCATATCAAACTGCCAAAGTCACATGAACTATTGAAATTTCGAAGACTTGTTTACTGAAATCACATGACTTTGGCACTCCAAACCACTGAATCGAAACAAAAAATTTGTAAAGTTTTCAAATCACTACATATTGTTGAAAAGTCATTATATAATTTGTTTTTCTGGCACACAAAGTATTCTTGTCACTATATAATATGAAGGTTAAACCACTGAACTCACATGAACTGTTTTAATTATGTTTTTAGTACCTTTCTGGGCATCTGAAAGTGTTAATTATCTTGCTGTCAATGGAGGCCTCACTGAGTCATCGGATTTCATCAAAAATATCTTAATTTGTGTTCTGAAGATGAACGAAGGTCTTACGGGTGTGGAACGACATGACGGTGAGTAATAAATGACACAATTTTCATTTTTGGAAGAACTAACCCTTTAAGTCTAGTCCAAAAAATGCATGTTTGAGCTGTTTTAACTGAAAGCAGCTTGCACTGGCATATCTGTAAATACCATTGTTTTGTCTCAAGATGCACACCAATAATGTAATTTTTTTTTTTTTTTTCTAAGGCATGTTTAAAAAAGCAATTTAAATGTCCTAATTCAACTATAGCCTAATCTAATTCCTGTCTGTGAAACCGGGCCTTTAAAGGGTTAGTTCATCCAAAAATGAAAATTCTGTCATTAATTACTCACCCTCATGTCATTCCACACCCGTAAGACCTTCGTTCATCTTCGGAACACAAATTAAGATATTTTAGTTGAAATCCGTTGGCTCCGTGAGGCCTCCATAGGGAGCAATGTCACTTCCTCTCTCAAGATCCATAAAGGTACTAAAACATATTTTAATCAGTTCACATGAGTACAGTGGTTCATTATTATTATTATAAAGCAACAAGAATATTTTTGGTGTGCCAAAAAAAAAAAAAAACTAAATAATGACTTATTTAGTGATGGCTGATTTCAAAACACTGCTTCAGGAAGATTCGGGGCATAAATGAATCAGTGTATCGAATCATGATTCAGATCGCGTGTCAAACTGCCAACGGCTGAAATCACGTGACTTTGGCGCTCCGAACAGCAGATTTGATACACTGATTCATTGTGCTCCGATGCTTCCTGAAGCAGTGTTTTGAAATCGGCCATCACAAAGTCATTATTTTGTTTTTTTGGCAATCCAAAAATATTCTCGTCGCTTTATAATATTAATATTGAACCACTGTACTCACATGAACTGATTTAAAGGTTTTTAGTGCCTTTATGGATCTTGAGAGATGAAATGTCATTGCTCCCTATTGAGGCTTCACGGAGCCATCGGATTTCAACTAAAATATCTTAATTTGTGTTCCGAAGATTAACGAAGGTCTTATGGGTGTGGAACGGCATGAGGGTGAGTAATAAATGACAGAATTTTCATTTTTGGGTAAACTAACCCTTTAAATAATAATTTAAGTGAGGCCCTCTTGTGGAAGTGTGTTGAACAATGTAGTAGTGTGAATCCTTTTAGTCAGCTGGACCCCAAGTGTTCATTTTTGTGCTGTTTTTTTCTTCCACTACAGGCCTAAAATGGGCTCTTTATCATTCTGTCAGTGTTGTTTCTACAGACATGATGACCAGCTGAGTCCAGAGCAGATATGACATTGTCACAAGTGCATTCAGATGAGGTCGCTGTTATCTACAGAGGTGTGATGGGGGCTAAAAGTGATAGAAGAGAACTGAGAGAAGAATGAACACACCTTTGAGCTTTCACTCCTGCTGTGAGTAAGAAGCTGTTTCGGGAATTGAAGTCCAGATTTCGTTTTTTTTTTTAGAGACTCCCTTCACCTGGATGACTGCAGTGATATGCTGCGGCGCTCACAGAGGCCGTAGATGGTCACGCCTGAAAACTCTTCATTCTGTTCTTGTCTGTGGAATCGCATAACCCGCTGAGAGGCTTAAACTGGATATCAACCTATCAGGATGCAGTTTGTTTGTTTGTTGATGCACAGTGAGTAAATGAACCTATACTTTACTGAGCAGTTTATTCCCACAAGCATATAATGCATTCTGAATTAATCAATGAGCCATAAAAATCCCTGTTTCTACAAGACTAAGTGCCAAATCCATCCGAGATCAAACTTCACCCCAATATGCAATTCCACTCCATGAAAGTCAATAGCACTAAATTATGAATGTTCTGTTAAAAAAACAAAAAACAAACAAACAACAACAAAAAAAACCCACCATACTCTAGGTCAGGGCTTCAAATCTTTACTGTACCAAACAGTGTGACTCCATTGATTCCATTTCTCTGTTTGCTGATAAAAAAAGGTACATCCATTCATCTCCTTGTTGTTTTGCCAGTAGGCTGCTTGCATCTTCTGGGACATTGTTTATTAAGCTTTAGGGGCCTGCCTCGTGAAAGGACAGTTGTTTTATGAGCCGGATTCTGATGTTTTAGTGCCGGGCTGTGATTACAACCAAAGTCCATTCTCATTTCACATCTGAACATCTCAGTGGGCCAAGCATCACTGTCCACTATTTCAGCCAGATACTCACAAAGGCTAGAAAGAGAAAGAGCAAGAATTTATTACCACTGTCCCTCTGTTCAGACATAATCATAGCCACCTGTTATGTAATTTGCCAAGCCATTAAAATGACATGTTTTGGTTGAGAACACTCACTGACATGAGTCATTAAATTTTAGTGAATCGGGACAGTGCAAACACCTGTGGACTGGACAAGTATATTCCAAACCAATGTATATATTAGACTTGGTAAAAGCAAGAAAAGGGAAAGAAAAAATAAATTAAAGCTGCAAGCAGCGATGAAAGGGCCCCCGCACCTCGGACTTCTTCTTGTGTTGGGCTGTTACATGTGTCTACCAAATTTCATACTTGTCTGTGAAACGTAGCGCGAAGGGCGCTTAATTGAAATTGAAAAGCTATCAAGCCGTTTTGCCATCAACTCATATCAGACATAAATTTTCACTACTTATGACGCGTGTGCAAAGTTTCATGAGTTTTCGAGCATGTTTAGGCCTTCATAAATATAAAGTTCAGGCATGAAACTCTAATGGGCAGGCTAATGGGTCCTTTAACTCAACCTGCTTATAACCACATCATTATCTATAGGTCACAGATGATTGGTTCCTGCCGTAGTAGTAGCCAATGAGCTGCGTGCTTAATCTTTAAATACATGAGTTAGCATTTGCTTAGCAGCGCAGCGTGTTTCAGAAACCCTCCACCTTCCCCAGCTCCATCTGTATAGATCTGCTACGGGTTATTCATGTATGTTATATTGTACAGCAGCAGCATGTCTTACTTGCTCACAGCAGCGTATCGTGTATGTATTGGCAGTAGCAAGTCCCGTACTTGCTCAGCAGCAGCAGCAGCGTAGCAGATCTATTCCACCAAGACCAAACATATCTACATTGTCATACCTATTACCATACCAAACACTCTGAGAGTTGTCATGACAGAAATGGGATTAATTTCGGAGAAGAAGAATAACTGACTGAGCAATTACAATAGGGTCCTCACACCATCGGTGCTCGGGCCCTAATTAAGGGGGATCTATTATTCCCTTTTACAGAGTCTTGATTTTGTTTTTGGGGTCTACGAGAATAGGTTTTCATGCTTCAATGTTAAACAACAAGAAGAGGGAAAAAAAAAAAAACTTTTCTCACATTTTTACATTATTGCAGCATCTCTCATCTGTAATGCTCTGTTGGTTCCAATCTCTATTAAGCCCCTCCTTCCGAAAATTCAGTGTGCTTAGATTGGTCAGCTGGACCTGGAATGTTTCGGAAATGTCACAAGCTTTACCATAATCATGAATTTTAACACACTACTAACGCAACTCAACCAAGCCTTTTGGTGTATGCCTTGGATGGCAATTATTTAAATGATGAATATTATGCTTACTGATATAGAGGAGAGCGGGGCACAACCTAACGATTTTTGACTTTCTCGGTTTGTATAAATGTTTCAAATCACTACATATTGTTGAAAAGTCATTATATAATTTGTTTTTCTGGCACACAAAAAAGTATTCTTGTCACTATATAATATGAAGGTTAAACCACTGAACTCACATGAACTGTTTTAATTATGTTTTTAGTACCTTTCTGGGCATCTGAAAGTGTTAATTATCTTGCTGTCAATGGAGGCCTCACTGAGTCATCGGATTTCATCAAAAATATCTTAATTTGTGTTCTGAAGATGAACGAAGGTCTTACGGGTGTGGAACGACATGACGGTGAGTAATAAATGACACAATTTTCATTTTTGGAAGAACTAACCCTTTAAGTCTAGTCCAAAAAATGCATGTTTGAGCTGTTTTAACTGAAAGCAGCTTGCACTGGCATATCTGTAAATACCATTGTTTTGTCTCAAGATGCACACCAATAATGTAATTTTTTTTTTTTTTTTTCTAAGGCATGTTTAAAAAAGCAATTTAAATGTCCTAATTCAACTATAGCCTAATCTAATTCCTGTCTGTGAAACCGGGCCTTTAAAGGGTTAGTTCATCCAAAAATGAAAATTCTGTCATTAATTACTCACCCTCATGTCATTCCACACCCGTAAGACCTTCGTTCATCTTCGGAACACAAATTAAGATATTTTAGTTGAAATCCGTTGGCTCCGTGAGGCCTCCATAGGGAGCAATGTCACTTCCTCTCTCAAGATCCATAAAGGTACTAAAACATATTTTAATCAGTTCACATGAGTACAGTGGTTCATTATTATTATTATAAAGCAACAAGAATATTTTTGGTGTGCCAAAAAAAAAAAAAAACTAAATAATGACTTATTTAGTGATGGCTGATTTCAAAACACTGCTTCAGGAAGATTCGGGGCATAAATGAATCAGTGTATCGAATCATGATTCAGATCGCGTGTCAAACTGCCAACGGCTGAAATCACGTGACTTTGGCGCTCCGAACAGCAGATTTGATACACTGATTCATTGTGCTCCGATGCTTCCTGAAGCAGTGTTTTGAAATCGGCCATCACAAAGTCATTATTTTGTTTTTTTGGCAATCCAAAAATATTCTCGTCGCTTTATAATATTAATATTGAACCACTGTACTCACATGAACTGATTTAAAGGTTTTTAGTGCCTTTATGGATCTTGAGAGATGAAATGTCATTGCTCCCTATTGAGGCTTCACGGAGCCATCGGATTTCAACTAAAATATCTTAATTTGTGTTCCGAAGATTAACGAAGGTCTTATGGGTGTGGAACGGCATGAGGGTGAGTAATAAATGACAGAATTTTCATTTTTGGGTAAACTAACCCTTTAAATAATAATTTAAGTGAGGCCCTCTTGTGGAAGTGTGTTGAACAATGTAGTAGTGTGAATCCTTTTAGTCAGCTGGACCCCAAGTGTTCATTTTTGTGCTGTTTTTTTTCTTCCACTACAGGCCTAAAATGGGCTCTTTATCATTCTGTCAGTGTTGTTTCTACAGACATGATGACCAGCTGAGTCCAGAGCAGATATGACATTGTCACAAGTGCATTCAGATGAGGTCGCTGTTATCTACAGAGGTGTGATGGGGGCTAAAAGTGATAGAAGAGAACTGAGAGAAGAATGAACACACCTTTGAGCTTTCACTCCTGCTGTGAGTAAGAAGCTGTTTCGGGAATTGAAGTCCAGATTTCGTTTTTTTTTTTAGAGACTCCCTTCACCTGGATGACTGCAGTGATATGCTGCGGCGCTCACAGAGGCCGTAGATGGTCACGCCTGAAAACTCTTCATTCTGTTCTTGTCTGTGGAATCGCATAACCCGCTGAGAGGCTTAAACTGGATATCAACCTATCAGGATGCAGTTTGTTTGTTTGTTGATGCACAGTGAGTAAATGAACCTATACTTTACTGAGCAGTTTATTCCCACAAGCATATAATGCATTCTGAATTAATCAATGAGCCATAAAAATCCCTGTTTCTACAAGACTAAGTGCCAAATCCATCCGAGATCAAACTTCACCCCAATATGCAATTCCACTCCATGAAAGTCAATAGCACTAAATTATGAATGTTCTGTTAAAAAAACAAAAAACAAACAAACAACAACAAAAAAAACCCACCATACTCTAGGTCAGGGCTTCAAATCTTTACTGTACCAAACAGTGTGACTCCATTGATTCCATTTCTCTGTTTGCTGATAAAAAAAGGTACATCCATTCATCTCCTTGTTGTTTTGCCAGTAGGCTGCTTGCATCTTCTGGGACATTGTTTATTAAGCTTTAGGGGCCTGCCTCGTGAAAGGACAGTTGTTTTATGAGCCGGATTCTGATGTTTTAGTGCCGGGCTGTGATTACAACCAAAGTCCATTCTCATTTCACATCTGAACATCTCAGTGGGCCAAGCATCACTGTCCACTATTTCAGCCAGATACTCACAAAGGCTAGAAAGAGAAAGAGCAAGAATTTATTACCACTGTCCCTCTGTTCAGACATAATCATAGCCACCTGTTATGTAATTTGCCAAGCCATTAAAATGACATGTTTTGGTTGAGAACACTCACTGACATGAGTCATTAAATTTTAGTGAATCGGGACAGTGCAAACACCTGTGGACTGGACAAGTATATTCCAAACCAATGTATATATTAGACTTGGTAAAAGCAAGAAAAGGGAAAGAAAAAATAAATTAAAGCTGCAAGCAGCGATGAAAGGGCCCCCGCACCTCGGACTTCTTCTTGTGTTGGGCTGTTACATGTGTCTACCAAATTTCATACTTGTCTGTGAAACGTAGCGCGAAGGGCGCTTAATTGAAATTGAAAAGCTATCAAGCCGTTTTGCCATCAACTCATATCAGACATAAATTTTCACTACTTATGACGCGTGTGCAAAGTTTCATGAGTTTTCGAGCATGTTTAGGCCTTCATAAATATAAAGTTCAGGCATGAAACTCTAATGGGCAGGCTAATGGGTCCTTTAACTCAACCTGCTTATAACCACATCATTATCTATAGGTCACAGATGATTGGTTCCTGCCGTAGTAGTAGCCAATGAGCTGCGTGCTTAATCTTTAAATACATGAGTTAGCATTTGCTTAGCAGCGCAGCGTGTTTCAGAAACCCTCCACCTTCCCCAGCTCCATCTGTATAGATCTGCTACGGGTTATTCATGTATGTTATATTGTACAGCAGCAGCATGTCTTACTTGCTCACAGCAGCGTATCGTGTATGTATTGGCAGTAGCAAGTCCCGTACTTGCTCAGCAGCAGCAGCAGCGTAGCAGATCTATTCCACCAAGACCAAACATATCTACATTGTCATACCTATTACCATACCAAACACTCTGAGAGTTGTCATGACAGAAATGGGATTAATTTCGGAGAAGAAGAATAACTGACTGAGCAATTACAATAGGGTCCTCACACCATCGGTGCTCGGGCCCTAATTAAGGGGGATCTATTATTCCCTTTTACAGAGTCTTGATTTTGTTTTTGGGGTCTACGAGAATAGGTTTTCATGCTTCAATGTTAAACAACAAGAAGAGGGAAAAAAAAAAAAAACTTTTCTCACATTTTTACATTATTGCAGCATCTCTCATCTGTAATGCTCTGTTGGTTCCAATCTCTATTAAGCCCCTCCTTCCGAAAATTCAGTGTGCTTAGATTGGTCAGCTGGACCTGGAATGTTTCGGAAATGTCACAAGCTTTACCATAATCATGAATTTTAACACACTACTAACGCAACTCAACCAAGCCTTTTGGTGTATGCCTTGGATGGCAATTATTTAAATGATGAATATTATGCTTACTGATATAGAGGAGAGCGGGGCACAACCTAACGATTTTTGACTTTCTCGGTTTGTATAAATGTACGTGGGGTTCATAGAATTTCTTTTGTTCCACTAAATTATGTGGCTTTGTTTCATTAATACAGTGTATACTTTTTTCTTTATTTACCCCAAAAGAAGGGAAGTGAAGTGTGACAACATGCCCCATAGGTGGGGCACATTGTAACATGACCATATGACAGCTAAAAATGTTATCTGATTTAATAAAAAAAAAAAACAACAAAAAAAAAAAACATGACAAACAAATATTTTGTCAATAAAATACATTATTATTATTATATCACCTAATGGCTTTTTTTTTTTTTTTTTTTTTTTTTTTTGAAATTCAAATTTAAATAATTTTGTGGTTAGACACTCTCACAGAACACAAGATAAACACAGTACAAATGCTGTAAATGTCTTGAAATAATATTTTCTGAATGTTCAGGTTCTTCCTCTCAGTCTTTATTCACCTTTTTTTCCATGGTTTCTCAACAGACATACATGATAGATTCTGATAGTTAGTGAAGAATTAAATAACTACCCAAACTGCTAAACAACAGATTGGAGTTTAAAATAATATCAGATTTGTCTAATTTAAAATAAATAAATAAATAAATAAATAAATAATTAAAAAAAAAAAAAGATGAGAAATTAGCTTAAGAAATTTACTTTTGCTATTTTTAAATAAATGTTCAGTGATATCTTCCAAATATTTCTGAATTTTGGCACATTTTTTTCTCTATATATTGTTGAAATGGCTACTAGTAAATATGCTAAGTTTCTTCATGCTAGCGTGTGTGGAAGGATTTAAACCATGCATGTTATAAGTAACCCCATGTTAGTTTGTGCCCCGTGCTCCCCTAGGCCTAATAACTCCCTTTGAAGTAGACTTTGTACTTTGTACCTTTGCAGACCTTTTTCATGTTGAAATAGCAACACTACACACTAAAGAAAGTGCATAATAGGACCCCTTTAAATTAAATAAAACTGTAATAATAAAATGATTCAAATGTCACTGATTCACCAGGCTCCACCGTCACCCCCTCACTATGATCCCAATCACCAGAATACTAATCACCAGCACCTCAGTCACACTCATTGTCTGGTCTCAGTGCGGACTTCCTACCTGCTATAGACTTGCATTCCTTACCTCCAGTGCCAAAGAGCCATTAGTATAGCTTTAGGTTTTCTGAACAAAATTAGAGCTAGGATGTTCAGGTGTGGAACAGAGGCAAATGAGTCAAACATGACAACAGACTGAAGGAAATACAACTTCCCTTTTCCTCTCATCCTTTTTCTGCGGTGGCACATTCAATTCGAGAAGAGAATTAGTCTGTCGATAAGAAGCCATTACAGCTAATAATGTGGGATTGCACCTTGCATTCAGTTGTCTTGTTGGCCATTTATTTTAAGCCACATCTATCCTATGGCCTCTCTAAATGCAGCTGCGGTCCCATCAGGAGAGCAATAAACTCTATAAACTGCATGCAGAGAGAGACTACTATGGTAATCCAAAAGGAAGTCTATTGCATTAGCAGTATCCCATGGTTAACCACTTGTGACGGCTGTTAAATAAGCTATCCACAACAAATAATCATGAAAAGTTTGCTTTACTATACCTGATTGGCTGACGGTCCTTTCCATATTGGAGATATCGTTTCACAATTTGTATCACACAGCTTGTTTCTGCCAGATCTATACTTGCAGCATTTCTCACAGTGAAGCAATCTTGATTCTATAATCTATAATTTCACAAATACTACTGTTATTGTCTAAAGGAATATGGTATTAAGAGTTTTTTTTTTTTAGGGGAGAATGTAGTTGTCTAGACCTCCAAATATGTGATTTATATAAACATTGTGCCTATTACACATTTTCATTGATGTGAGCTGCAGGCTGTCAGCCGTCTTTCAGCACTCGTGTACCCAACGAGAACAGCTTTATCAGAGCCAGTCCTTTAGGAATTTGCTTCTGACTCCTATGTAGATAGTGGTTGAGATATAATTTGTTTTGGGTATATCAAATGGGCAGTCTTTGGTCTTTGGCCAAGTAATCAATTACTTATTCCAGAGCAAATCGATTTGACTAATAGCAAAGTTAAGTTTCATAACTTTGTTTTTATTTAACTTAAATCCTGTATTAATTTAAGCGCTGGTTTTGTACTCTTGATTGAATTGTTTGCTTGTTCATTTTCTATTGTACAAACTTCTTATACTTTTATAATGGCTCCTATTGTTCATTTAAATATTACTGTTCAATAAATACAATTTTATTTTATATAAATAATATGTGATTTCATCTTCAGTGAAATTTACATTATACACTATATTGCCAAAAGTATTCGGACACCCCTCCAAATCATTGAATTCAGGTGTTCCAATCACTTTTATACACCACAGGTGTATAAAATCAAGCACCTAGCACGCAGACTGCTTCTACAAACATTTATGAAAGAATGGGTCGCTCTCAAGAGCTCATTGAATTCAAGCGTGGTAGCGTGATAGGTTGCCACCTGTGCAATAAGTCCATTCATGAAATTTCCTCACTAATAAATATTCCACGGTCAACTGTTAGTGCTATCATAACAAAGTGGAAGCAATTGGGAACAACAGCAACTCATCCACAAAGTGATAGTATGCGCTCATCCCGCTCTGTGATTTTACGTGGCCTGAGGTGCACAGTGCGCAGAAGTCGCCAACTTTCTGCAGAGTCAATAGCTACAGACCTTAGAACTTCATGTGGCCTTCAAAGCTTCATGGAATGGGTTTCCATGGCTGAGCAGCTGCATCCAAGCCTTACATCACCAAGTGCAATGCAAAGTGTTGGATGCAGCGGTGTAAAGCACGCCGCCACTGGACTCTAGAGCAGTGGGCACGTGTTCTCTGAAGTGACGAATCACACTTCTCTGTCTGGCAATCCGATGGATCAGTCTGGGTTTGGCGGTTGCAAGGAGAACGGTACTTGCCTGACTGCATTGTGCCAAGTGTAAAGTTTGGTGGAGGGGGATCATGGTATGGGGTTGTTTTTCAGGAGTTTGGCTTGGCCCCTTAGTTCCAGTGAAAGGACTTCTTAATGCTTCAGCATACCAAGACATTTTGGACAATTTCATGCTCCCAACTTTGTGGGAACAGTTTGGGGATGGCCCTTACTGTTCCAACATGACTGCACACCAGTGCACAAAGCAAGGTCCATAAAGACATGGATGAGCAAGTTTGGTGTGGAGGAACTTGACTGGCCTGCACAGAGTCCTGACCTCAACCCGATAGAACCCCTTGGGATGAATTAGAGCGGAGACTGCAAGCCAGGCCTTCTCGCCAACATTAGTGCCTGACCTCACAAATGCGCTTCTAGAAGAATGGTCAAAAATTCCCGTAAACACACTCCTAAATCTTGTGGAAAGCCTTCTCAGAAGAGTTGAGACTGTTATAGCTGCAAAAGGTGGACCAACTCCATATTAAACCCTTTGGATTAAGAATGGGATATCATTAAAGTTCATGTGAACCTAAACGCAGGCGTCCCAAAACTTTTGGCAATATAGTGTATATACAGTCATTTGAAAAAATATAGGGCACCCTATTGAATTCCATGGTTTTCCGTATCAGGACATAATAAAAAAAATCATTGGTCGTTGGCAGGTCTTTATTTGGAAAATAAAACCTGAACAATGATCAACAACACATGACGTACCACACCATGTCATTATTTATTTAACAAAAATAAAGCCAAGATGGAAAGGCCATGGGTGACAAACTAAGGACACCCAATGATTCAGTTGCTTATAAATCCACTTTTAGCAGCAATAACTTTAAGTAATGACTTTATCAGTCCCTCACATCATTCTGGAGGAATTTTGGCCCATTCTTGTTTACAGTGGGTGCTTCTCAATTCTTATTTGTGCATCCTCGTTTCCTTTCCTTGCTTCCTTTCCTCGCGTCTTAGCTCCACCCCTTCAGGACTCGAGGGAAGGAAACAAGGAAAAGACGAGAGGACGGAGGAATTGAATCAAGTGAAATGATAAATCCTCGCTCCCTTTAGCGTCACTTCAAAGCGTCATCAGCTGCGCTCGAGGGATCTACCCACATGTTGTTTAAGCTTGGTTAGTTTATTAATATTTATTATATATTTTTAAAGCAAGATGCCTAGTTGGAATATATGAGATATAAAGTTTATTTAATCTGTAAAAGTAAAGCATACATTTAAATTATTGTGACAGATGTGGAGGGGGGGGGGGGGGGGGATTTATGCGTGCGTCACGTTTCTCAATGAGAAAGACTTCCGCAAAGGATGCACCTGTGTATCTTCGCTCATAACTCCTCAGGAAGCCTCCTCACTCCTCGTTCCTTGCCTCCTCGTGGTGCAATTAGAGAATTGAGATGTCCTTCAAGATGGCTGAACTCGTTTGTTTTCCGGGTCATAGGATGGAGGACGGAAGAGCGAGGAGACGAGGAGGGATATTGAGAAGCACCCAATGTTGCTCCAGTTTATTGAGGTTTGTGGGCATTTGTCTATGCATTTGTCCACAGCTTTTCAGTCAGGATGAGGTCTGGACTTGACTGGGACATTGCAACACCTTTATTCTTTTTCTTTTTCAGCTATTATGTTGTAGATTTGCTGGTGATCTTCAGATTGTTTTCCAGTTGCTTTAGCTGTTGGATGGATGGCCTCACATTTGACTCTAGAATACTTTGGTATATGGAGGAGTTCATGGTTGACTCAATGACTGTGAGATGCCCTGTGTGGCTACAAAAGAAGCCCAAAATCATTACCCCTCCACCAGCATGCTTGACTTTTGGTATGAGGTGTTTGTGCTGATATTCTTTTTGTTTTCACCAAATGTGGCATTTCCACTTTGGTCTTGTCTGTCCAAAGGACATTGTTCCAGTAGTTTTGTTGTTTGTTCAGATGCAACTTTGCAAACCTAAGCCGTGCTGCCATGTTTTAGTGGCTTTCTCCTGGGAACCCTTCCAAACATGCCATACTTGTCTCATCTTTTTACTTCATCCTCTAATTGTACTGCCATGAACTTTATCATTTAACATGTTGGTAGAGTCTGAGGTGTAGTTCTTGGGTTGTCTGCAATTTCTCTGAGCATTAAACAGCTGGGACGTCCACTCATAGGAAGATTGGTGTCTGTTTTGAATGTCTTCCATTTGTGAATAATCTTCCTCTCTGTAGAATGATGAACTTCAATTTGTTTGGAAATAGCCCCGCAGATGGACGCAAACACTGAATTCTGCTCTCTTCTGTGTCCATTTGTGCTTGAACAGCTTACCGTTTACTTATGGCTTACATGAACGTATACAATTTAGAAAGAAAATGGATGCGTATCATTATATTGTATCCATGCATTAGTTCTTAAAGTGACAGCAGCCTAATATTCCTGCTGCTGTCTGTCATTAATGTTAATCTAACAACAAAATACAATCACTTTTGTAGCTTTAACAGAAATTAATTATATAGTATAGTTATAAGACTATAAAGTGTTATTTTACAACTGATTATTTAATTTCTGTATCTGAATACTGTTAGACTTACCTGAAAAATATAAAGCACTGTTTATTTCATTTGTATATTGTATATTCATATTGTTATATTGTATTTATTTATGCATGTAATTTGTTTCTGTGGAGAACTACAGTATCATGCTTTGTACCAGAAAATGAATTAATTATTTGACAAAGGCCAAACAATTAGACCAAATGCAGCAGCCCCCTCAAACACAGGCAGTCATAGTCATTCATCTCTTCAATATCTGCTGGTCAGAACAAGGTCAGGGAAGCTTCATTACCTAGAGAGCACAGCAACCCTTCAACATTCTCTGATAGGAAAGGACCTAAATTGGCCATTCTGAGCAACTCTGACTGATGAACAGTGATTTGTTATTTTGACAAAAATATTCATTATCCCACCCACCTTTCCAGAGTTTTGACAGCACCATTTTTCATTGACAACGTTGCTAGATAAGAAAAATAGACAAGATGCAGGACGAGTCAAAATTGTCCTTTCTGGTAGAAGTGAATGAAATGTTTGCTGTAAATTACAAAATTAATCACCTTTCACCATTAATCATATGCATGGTAATTGAGCTCCATACATTCACACAATAAAACTTATCAAAGACTTAAAAATGTTCTTAGATGGCTGTGCTGACCAACTTATAGCCATAAAGTCAATACTTGAGATTCATCCTATTTGTTCAAAATGTTGATTCATTCCGGCATGAAACACCACCACTGCTGCTCAGAATCATGCAAATATGAATAATGCTATGACTTTATATGGCATAAATAGACAAAATAACTGGCAATATTGTGTTTAAAAGTTACTCAAACATTAACTTCTTCCAGGTTGTTGAACTACTGTATAAAAACAATATCAGTGTGGCAAGCAGGGTGGGGCAGAGAGCCGTGGGAACAGAGCGAGGCCGGTTGCACGACTGCTAATGAGCCACATCAGCCTTGAGTTTCTCATAGAGGAGCTCCGGGAGGATAAAAGGAGGAGTGAGGAGAGTGAAGGAGGAGAGAGGACCAGGCCTGGACTATTTATGTTGCTTTTTTATTATGTTTATACGCTGCAATACGTGAGAAGCTGCTGTTTTACTTTCAAGTTACTTTCGCTGTACATTCGCCGGTTCCCGCCTCCTTCAACCCTGAACCTTTAACACTGTTACACTGGTTACAAATCCTCTCTTGTCCTTCACTGTCATCACTCCTCCTTTTATCCTCCTGGAGCTCCTCTGTGAGACTCAAGGCTGGTGTGGCACACAGGTGACGCTCATTAGCAATCGTGCCACCGGCCTCGCTCCATTCCCACGTCTCTCGGTCCCACTCTGCTTGCCACAGTCAGCATGATATAATATTTAAAATTTGTTTACAAAATCATTGACTGTATTAACATTGGTGAGTTTGCATGCAGTAGTTTCTTGGGCCTTTCTTTTAGTTTTTACACAATCAAAAAGCACTCACTCACTCTGTATGTCATTAATGGCAACACTTTTAAATCAAGCCCTTGATCCTGGAGCAGATGCAGCAGAGAGCCATCCATCAAGAAAGTGAGCTTATGAACTATAGGTTAGATTGCCACGAGCCCCATGAAAACGTCTCGCACAGATTAAATAATGACTCATGTCTAAACTTGTAAAAACTACTAGGAAACCACCAGAGGATCTGGAGCAGAATGTAAGCTTGCTATAAGGAGATAAAACGCTCATGAAAGATTAAAGGGTTCAAAGGCAGGTGAACACAGTTTAACTTACTCAAGGGCTGAAGAAACCCTTGAACATTTTTAACAAATACACACTAAATTTGATATGTGGTTCATCACTTTTATTTTTAAGTTTGTATTTTAACACTTTACAACCAAGTTTTGGTTTTTAGAACAATAAACAAGCACAATAAACCTCACAAGAATCATAAATGGGTTAATTTCTCATAGACTGGAGACCATAGCAGTCTCTCAAGTCTCGCAATCTTATATGGTGCTCTTTAATGTGGCATGACAGATAGCTGTAGCACCTCATCTCAAGAGAAGTGGCAGTGCGGATCACACAATCTATTGTTTCACTGCTAGTTACAGCACAAAATAAACATGAATGAACATCAGAAGGTATGTTAAGATACAGTACAACTTACCAAAATACGTCACATGTCACATGTAATCGCTTAATCAGTGTTTCAACCGTGGAAAGACGTCAATAAAACAGCTTTTAAATAATGTCAAATAGCATCACATTTACCTCAGAAATTTACCTCATTCACTGTCCAAAAACTTGTCAGCTAGAAAAATAAACTATTTTAGCATTTTGCTAAATACATGCACTATGTTGCCTATTAATTGTATTTTTTCTTCAATATTTAATGTATGTTTTCAATAAATTTGAATGTTTTATGATACCTAATGCATTAACAAATCTTAACAAAAAGAACTGTAATGTAAAGTTCATCAATATTGTATTTCAAATGGAAGCTCTGGTGGTGTCTTTTAAACTTTTTCTCTCCATTATGCTGTTTAAAGCCTGTATGATTTTCTGCACATTTTGCATAAAGTCTTCCATAAAAGTAGTCCATTCTCTTTGTGCACTATTTTCTTAGCCTTCAGCCATACAATAGCTCCATGTGGGACATTTAAGTAATTATTCCTTGAATATCCTTGGAAAACTTCCCCTCCACCATATTGCTTAAATCTCATTTCCAGTTTGAAGCCAGTAATGTCACATGCCATTGGCTCTCGGGTGTTATGTTATGGATTGAAACACACACAACATGAGTATAAATTAGTCTTTTTACATGAGATTTAAAAGCCTTGAAGTTGGGGGAGCAAAACTATTTAGCAAAAACAATCAAAATTTCAGTTTTGTTCCTTACACAAAGCTGTCATATGGTACAATATTTATGTCTCACACTCCACACCCATTCTGATCTTCTCTCCATGCATCCATCAACATCTCCTGCAACCCCCTTCTCCCTCCCTCCTGTACTTCAGGCCTGTGAAAAGGATGTGTGTTGGGTCTTCCGGAAACAGAAGACAAGGAAAGCACCAGGCCCAGACTGTTACACCAGCCTGTCTGAAATCCTGTGCTGACCAGCAGACCCCCATCTTCATAAAGATCCTCAACAGATCACTGGAGCTATTTGAAGTTCCTTCCTGCTTCAGATGCTTCACCATCATCCCCATCCCAAAGAAACCCCAAATCACAGGACTTAATGAAGTCCTTAAGTCCTTAATGAAGTCCTTAAGTCATTAATGTTAAGGACCTGTTGCCTTAACATCTGTGGTCATGAAGTTTTGGGGGGAAAAAAACAAACAAAAAAGACTGGGGTTACGCTTTATTTTACAGTGCCGTACTTATTTGAGTGTAATTACTCAAATAATTACTGAGTAATAATAATAATTTACTGTCATTACTACAGTAAGTAGTAACTTGTTACTACAGCACTGTAAAATAAAGCGTTACCAATGGTGTTGGCCTACCTAAAGAACATTACTGGACCCTTGCTGGACCCCGTGCAGTTTGCTTATTGAGCACACAGATTTGTGGATGATTCAGTCAACCAGCTCTCTGTGCCCTCCATCTGTCAGTGGATCACCAACTTCAGACAGGCAGCAGCTAGTGAGGCTGGGAAAATTCTGATCCAACACCCGTACTATCAGCACTGGCGTCCCCGAGGGATGTGTGCTTTCCTCACTGCTCTATTACAAGTTCCTGAAGATTGAGGATGGCACTACCCTCATTGGCCTCATCCAGGACAGTGACGAGTCTTACAGAAGGAGGTTAAGAACTGGCTGTCTGTTGCAGTTATAACAACCTGAAGCTGAACACGCTCAAAACAGTGAAGATGATTGTAGACTTTAGGAGACACACCCCAGCACTCCCTCTACTCCCCATCATGAGCAGCACTGTGGCAGCAGTGGACTTATTGAGGTTCCTGGACACCACCATCTCACAGGTCCTGAAGTGGGAGTTAAAAATGCCTAGCAGAAGTTGTACTTTTTTTCACCAGCTGAGGAAGTTCAACCTTCCACAGGAGGTCCTGATGCAGTCATACTCTGCAGTCATTGAATCTGTCCTCTGCACTTCTATAACAGTCTGGTTCAGCTCAGCTACCAAATCAGAACTTAGAAGACTACAGCAGATAGTCCAGACTGCTGGAAGAATCATCGACACACCCCTCCCCACTCTCCAAGAACTGACCGCTCACACCCAGGCCACTTTCTCTTTGAACTGTTGCCATCTGGTCAGCGCTACTGAACACCAAGCAACACTTGGTGTTAACTTCTCCGAAATGAATCGCATTTTTGAGGAGCTAAACATGCTTGAAAACTCATGAAACTTTGCTTAAGTGTCAGAAGTGGTGAAAATGTATGTCTGATATGGGTTTCAGAATTAGTTGTGGCAAAATGGCTTGATAGCACCACCTACAAAATTTCAATTAAGCACCCTTCGCGCTACGTTTCACGAACAAGTATGAAATTTGGTAGATGCATGTAACAGCCCAAAGCCTACAAAAAAGTCCCTGTATGTAAAATCTGAAAACCCAACAGGAAGAAAGATATATAGATTTTTTTTTTGCAGTTTTTGCCAGTTCCACATGTTGTACTTTAACAAACTCCTCCAAGAGCTTTAATGATATCAACATCATATTCAGTCAGTCTAATCTAAAGTTCTTTGCGAAGATCTAAAGTTTTCACTGAGGGGTGAGTCTGTGGCAGCTTGACAATATTCAATGTTTCGCCATGAAACAGGAAGTTGTTGTAACTCGGGCATGCAATGTCCAATCTGCCCCAAACTTCATGTTTTATTAGAGTCCTGGCCTGAAGACATCTACATGGCAATATTCAGTTACAGTCATAGCGCCTGCTGTGAGCAACAGGAAATGACGTTTTACACTGTGATTTAACTCCTCATAGAGATTTAACCAGATCAACATCATATTTGGACGGTCTCCTCTTGGCCTTAGCGATGTTAAATTGCAAAGATCTTGAGTTTCGCCGTGGCAGCCTGACAATATTGGATGTTTCGCCATGAACGAGGAAACTATTGTAACTCAGGCATACAGTGTCCAATCTGCCCCAAACTTCACATGTGTGATAAGAGTCCTATTCTAAAGACATCTGACATGCTTTGCACTGTAATCAACTCCCAGAAACACATTTGTATATGCCACGAAGTGCCAAACATGCTAGAAACACATTAAATCATGCAACACTTGTCTAAGTGCTAATGTATGCGATTAACGCCATGAAACAGGAAGTTGTTTTAACTCAGGCAATGTTCGATCTGCTCAAAACTTCACGTTTGATAATAGTCCTGGCCTGAACACATCTACATGTCAATATTCAGTTATAGTCAAAGCGCCACCTGCTTGCAGCAGGAACTGTGCATCAAAATGACTTTGCCATATTTCTTGTCGCTGTCATTCTGTCTGTACTGTGGAAGCTTCTGTCACCAAGACAAATTCACCAAGACATACATGTTTAATCACAGCTCTTTCTGATTCTGAATATTTCTATATCATGTAATTATACTAGTAATGTAATGCACTCTTCATGTTCTCTTCTCTTTTCTTTGCTGTAACATATTTAATTTGAAATTATCACCTTGTAAAGAATTTAAATATTTTAAAACTTGCATGAGCCATGTAGCTCTGTCAGTGTGTCTGTGTTTGTCATGCTCTGATTAGTACTCTGCTTTTCCTTGATCTAATGAGACTGACCAAATACATGGATCGTTTCTGTTCCCTTAAATGGCACAATTATTTCCAGTCTTCACTAAGCATAGATGACCACATATTGATCAACCTTTCATCTCCAAGGACCACATTTGTCAACCTTTCATCTCTTTAAATAAATTCAATTATAATTAAATATTTAAGGATAAAAAAATCTATTTCAGCCCTATTCTTGCAAAATACTATTAAAGATTATAATTAACAACAGAGCCCAAACTATTAAATTCAGTTGTTATTTTTAAGCAAACCTAAACAGTTGACAGAGAAAATGCATGTGTTACAGTATAATTAATCCGTGCATCAGGTCCTAAAGTGACAACACAGAGGCCGAATAAATCTGCTGCCAATTTATGGAATAATACCCATGTATCTATGTCAAAATTGGCCAGTGAAAATGCTGAGTGGCTAGTTACATTGGAAATTAATGTCAAGCGTGTGTGTGTGCGAGAGTGTGTGTGCCTGCATTTTTGTGATTTATGAGGACACAAATTTGTATGATGCCATGGGTATTACACTGGTATTACAACATAAACATGAAATATGAGGACATTTCATGAGTCTTTTTTCTGTTTTCTGTGATGGGTAGGTGTAGGGGTAGTGTAGGCGGATAGAATGTACAGTTTGTACAGTATAAAAACCATTACGCCTATAGAATGTCCTCACTTTGATAGCAAAACAAACTCTGTGTGTGTATGTGTGTGTGAGAGAGAGAGCAAAGCATGTGCACAGGCCCTAAACACACTTTCCTCTTCTGTATCCAGAGCTCTTACAGTTCCCATTATTTGTTAGTTTCTTGCTTGGCAAAGGTCTGTTTAGATGTGGAGGACACGAAGGACCTGTGTACGAGTCACAGATGCTTTGAAATGCTCTGCGGATATGCTTTGAAACCGCCTTCTATCAAAGGTAAACTGACCGAGATCATTCAAGCTCTAAATTGCACTGGCAGTTGCTTGAGTCCCATCAGCTCTCGAATGCTATACATCCGAGAGGAACTCTCACTAGGCACTTGAGGAATGAGAGCTGAATGTAAAGAACTTTTATTGTGACATTTCAGCTACCATTCTGTTTTTGTGTGTGTGTGTGTGTCTGTGTTTAATATCTTATTGTAACTTCTTTGAACAGCGATTTTATAAAAATCATGCAAAATGTCTACGTAATGTCATGTTATAAGTAAGCAATCAGCTTAAGAATATGTTTTTTTTTTTTTTTATATGGCTTCTCTCTTAACGTCTATCTCATCAGCAGGAGGCAGGTGGATCTGAGTGGCTGATGATCTGGCAAAATCGTTTTCTTTGTCTCTAGCATGGACTCGCCAAACCCTTCAGGCCTTTAACAGGTAAAGTAGTTTTAGTTCAGCATGATTCACCAGCTGCCAGTCTCCATTTAGATCCTCTACAGAGAGAAAGAGTGAGAGCAGGTGTGTGGATTAATGATGTTTTATACAGGGCTTATATATGCTGTGTTATATGGCTATTTTCTTGATGGTCTGAGCTAACAGGAAAAGGTGATTAAAAAAATAAATAAATGAAAAGAAATCAAATTTACTGGCTTTTACTGTTGCATCTGAATTTGGCAATTTTCTATAATCTAAGGATTCACTATGGGATATCTAGGATAATAACAGCCGATAATCAGCAGCTTGTTGAGGCCAACAGCAATTGCCCATATGTTTACTTACTTTCAGTTGTCCCCACTTATCTATGGCTCTGATTCGTCATATTCTCTTCCACACCTTCACCGGCCTCTGTGAGACGTCCTGCTGATCTCTGACATTCACTTTAGACTCATTCATTGGGTCAGATCTCTAAAAACACACTGGAAATATGTGACATGGCTTTCTGTGAACCATTACAAACAGCATCTGCCATCTGTGTTGGATTCCCCAACAAAAGAAGGGATTTGCCTCACAAACAAGGCTGCAAAATACCAGAAAATCTGAGTATTAGTGGCACAAAGAGCATTTAGAGATGGGCGGGAAAATAGGAAACACATCCACAAAATCCTAACAAAAGATTTCTGGCAGTCATCTGCCCACACAAACTGACAATTTTGAGAATAGCACCTGCAGTGGGATAGAGGAAGGACCTCTGGAGGGATTGGCTCTGGGTTCTGGGTTCCTGTCTGGCTGCCTCATCCCCTTAAAATCTCCTCCTGACCCAGCAATTGCAGGTATGCTGGAAAGCTAAGAACTGGAGACATATCAGAGCATCTGACTCATCTTGGACCCCTCTTTTCCACTTTTTTAGATTTGCAGTTTGGTCCAGTAATTACGTTTGACATGATCAGATGTCTGCTATTGAGATAAGCCACACTGAATCTTAAAAGCTATCCTTAAAGAGAGGATACATTTAAAATATACATTTTAATGCATATGGATGTTACCCAAGGATTCAATGAATGTGGATGTGGTATATATAATTCACAAAAAGTTGCTGCATTTCATTTCATAGTCTCTGGATGCGAACTCTAGTCATGTGTAGCCAGAATGTTGATTATTGAGTCTGGACTACTTTTTGGCATATTCTTGCCAAGAATTGCCCACTTTGTAAGGACGAGACCAACCAAACAAACCAGAAAACAAACCAACCAACCAACCACAGGTCATTTATGTGATATTTAACAGTGTGTTTATTTATCTGAAATGGTTGATTTTACAATAAAAGTCATATAAATAGGAATAGAGAAACTGGCTTTTAAATTGGCTTTAAAGAAAACACTGAAGACTTTGCAATTAGAATTCCTGTCCATCCAAAAACAACAGAGTAGTACAGCTAGTTCCGAAATACATTAGCTTTCAAAGGTTTGGAGTCAGTAGGATTTTGTTGTTGTTGTTTTGTTTGTTTGTTTAGAGAAATTAATACTTTTGTTGAAAACCTGTATTCAGCAAGGATATATTTAGTGAAGATTTGTTACAAAATAATCTAATAAATACTGTATTAAGCAACACAACTGTTTTCAACATTGATAAAAAACAAGAAATATTTCCTGAGCACCAAATAAATATAACAGGAATAAATTAATTTTAAAATATATTAAAAAAGAAAATTTAATAAAATAATTGCATATTGTATTATTTTAAAATTAAAATAGTTACTAAAATGCTGTTGCATGCTGAATGTAATATTGATGATATAAAAGAATGAAAAATTGAAAGAAATTAATTACTGACTGAGTGAGTGTTGAGAATGACGTTATTCATGATAAATGTCAATATGCTAAGCACTCAATTTCCAGTCTGAAAGGAGCCTCATTGTACTTTGATCTCTCAATAATTCATTGTCTCATTTATGGAGAACAAACAATTGGCCTCTGTTAAATAAAGAATGGAAAAGATTACAGAGTGTAAGGCAGCAGTATTCACAACGATAAACCCAACCCAAGCAAGAAAGTCAAAATGTTTCTCTTTAATGATGATACGTTTCTCAAAAGGACAGCGATTACAACTTGTGCGTGTGTGTGTGTTTGTGTGTGTGTGTGTGCGAGAGATCAGAATGTTATAGCAACTATTTAATTTGAAGGTCACAGAACACAGAGGGTTCTTTCTGAAGGGGGCAGTCAAAGCTCTCAGTGGGATTCAAGGCCTCGGATACACAAAGCGGATGTTGCCTTCACTGGTGGAAATCAAGATAAATTCACAGTTGACAGATGAGATATTTTCCCCAAAGTCACAATTTCACAGACTCCTTATTGACTCTGCAAAGCTGATGTTTATCATGATATTAGTTTGTGTATTCAGCTCCTCAAACAATTTAACATTGCTTGATAAGTAACTTCAAAGGAACAGCAAGCATTATACCTACCTACTGTAGCACTTTTTGATTTCAGCATGAACAGAACACAATATAAGAAACAAGATCATAGATCTGAAGAACCAACATGTTGATGATCCACTGATAAGCTTATTATTCCAAGACCAAGATTTCTAGCCAATGCGTCCACCAAAAATGATACAGACCTTCATACTGTTTTCACTTGGTGTGATTTATATTTTCTAATTAATCTGACTTTCATGATGATCAAAAAATGTGATCGATCAATCAGAATCAATCATTCCAGAGAGCCATGTAATATGTTGTTGGATGTATCTGTAGCATCTGATTGTTATAAACAACTACAACAGAATATATTCCAGCAATTTACAGTGAAACACTGACAGAGATAGTTGTCAGAACTTTCATGTTAAAGGATTAGTTCACTTTCAAATGAAAATTTCCTGATAATTTACTCACCTCCATGTCATCCAAGATGTTCATGTCTTTCTTTTTTCATCAGTTGAAAAGAAATTAAGGTTTTTGATGAAAACATTCCAGTATTATTCTCTTTATAGTGGACTTCACTGGCCTCCAAACGGCTGAAGGTCAAAATTACAGTGTCATTGCAGCTTCAAAGCGTTCTACACTATCCCAGATGAGAAATAAAGGTCTTATCTAGAGAAACCATCACTCATTTTCTAAAAAAAAATTAAAATAAACGTATAAAATTTTTTATTTTTTATTTTTTTTAGAAAATGAGTGATGGTTTCTCTAGATAAGACCCTTATTTCTCATCTGGTATTGTTTAAAGCCCTTTGAAGCTGCAATGAAGCTGTATTTTTAACCTTCAACCGTTTGGAGGCCACTGAAGTCCACTATAAGGAGAATAATCCTGCAATGTTTTCATCAAAAACCTTAATTTCTTTTCAACTAAAGAAAGACATTGACATCATTGATGACATGGGGGTGAGAAAATTATCAGGAAAATTTAATTTGAAAGTGAACTAATCCTTTAAAGGGATACTCCACCGTTTTTTCATATTAAACTATGTTATTCCCTTAACTAAGACGAGTTGATACATACCTCTCTCGTCTCAGTGCGTGCACTAAATTGCTCTGTCTTGCGGCAAAACTTTGTTAGCACTTAGCTTAGCCCAGTTCATTCAATAGGGGCCAAGCAGAGAAGCTACCAAACACCTCCATGTTATCCCTATTTAAATACAGTTACTCGAGTAGTGTAACTAGGACGGTGACACAAAAGTCCTCTCACCGGCCCCCGCTCCCTCTCCTCCTCCCTCTCATTTCCGTCAATAGAACCAACGTGACTTTTACAGGAGAGGGAGCGGTGGCCGGTGAGAGGACTTTTCACGAGGGAAGATATTACTGCGCCAAGTCAAAGTGCACCAGAGCACTTGCTATGGTATTCTGCCATACAATATAGTTATCCATTTTACACGCTTAGAAAAGCGCAACGTTTTGTTTTGTGTCTCTGTCCTAGGTCGAGTTACACTACTCGAGTAACTGTATTTAAATAGGGAAAACGTGGAGGTGTTTGGTAGCTTCTCTGCTTGGCCCCTATTGAATGCACTGGGCTAAGCTAAGTGCTAACAAAGTTTTGCCGCAAGACAGAAGCGATTTAATGCACACACTGAGACGAGAGAGGTATGTATCAACTCGTCTTAGTAAAGGGAATAACATAGTTTAATATGAAAAACGGTGGAGTATCCCTTTAACTATACAATGACAATGTTTTAGGCATAATAGGATCTGGCATTTGGTAGTCTCAGCCTCAGACCGTTGGCTGCAGGTCGGAAACACTTCAGGAGTTTCAGAGTAGTCATCAGATTGGTTGAATTCTAAAGGATTTCTGGGAGACTTTTGTGTCACATTTTTTAACAGTCTACCTGGCAACAAGCCCTCTGTGATGCCAAACCACCTCATAGAATAAGAATACCTTCATGCTTACAAATGTGACCATAAACACGCTGAACAAAACGGTTGATTTACATGTCAGTCAGATGGCTTCTGGGTGGTCTAGGCCAATGAAAGCTGCTATGGTGTCCAGACCTTCTGATTTTCCATAATTCTTAAATCTACAGTATTTTTGTTAAAATTACTAATATATTATATTATATTATATTATATTATATTATATTATATTATATTATATTATATTATATTATATTATATATTATATTTTATATTATATTTTATATTATATTATATTATATTATATTATATTATATTATACGAGTGAAGATAATACTGCGCCAAGTCAAAGTGCTCCCGAGCACTTGCTATGGTATTCCGCCATACAATATAGTTAGTTATCCATTTTACACGCTTAGAAAAGCGCAACGTTTTGTTTTGTGTCACCGTCCTAGGTCGAGTTACACTACTCGAGTAACTGTATTTAAATAGGGAAAACGTGGAGGTGTTTGGTAGCTTCTCTGCTTGGCCCCTATTGAATGAACTTATATATTAAAAACAGCTCTTTTTCTGTTTGTTATATTTTTGAGATCTTATGAATTCTAGTCTGAGTAATCCCACATGAACACATTTGACCCTGGTTCTGGAACATGTCTGCTGTGGGACTGTAGCCAGAGTCTCTGTTATTGGGCAGAAATAGAGATGCCTTCAGTTCAAAACATCCAAAATAATTTCCTGACTCACCAGTGCATTTGAACAGCTGCCTAAATCTGTTAAAAACAGTTGATCTTTGGGCTGCTTCCAGACAAATTCTGCAAACGAGCCAGAATCTTTTGCCACCAAAGCATTCCTTTGTGCCTTATGTTTACCATTTGCTCTTTTTATTTAGTAATAATTTCAGCTCCAATAGTGCTATACTCCTGTCTCTGGCACCAGAAACAAATAACCAATCCAACGCTTGATATCTCAGTCAGAGTCCCGTTAACATTGTATTCATCATACTTATTCCCAGAACTCTTGTGTTAATTCAGACAAATGTTGCTGCAAATGCTAAAATGAATATTATTTCTTTAATGCAACTGTAGCACTGTTGTCTTATATCTAAGCATGATCCAAAGTGACAGAGGCAGAGAAAGAGAGAGATTTTAATTTGGCATCAGTGGTCTCCTACCACACATCTGGCTTGGTTTAACAAGCATACAACAGACAGAAGCGTCTTGTGTCTGCAACCCACAGCATTAGCAGTATTTCCCTAATGATAAATATCTGGCATGGGTCCAAGTCTTGTTATGAATGCAGTGTTCTCTCTTCACTCTTATAAACACGCAATCACTCATTCTGTAGCATGTTCAGTAAAACTGGTTTCCTTCTAATATATATATATGTGTGTGTGTGTATTTGAAATTTTTGGTTATAAATATATTGAGGTATATAAACTACATTTTTTTCCATTTTCTTTGAATTTCATTGCATTTAAATTCGATTTTCTGAAATGCAAATTGCAATTCTGGATCTTGTTTGCTACCTCAGTTCAGTTTTAATTTCCATCAAAAGGCATTCTCAGTTCAGTTCTGAATGGTCCACCATTGTGGTCTGTAGAGACATTACTGTATCCTGTCTCTCATATGATAGTTACGAATTATTAACCACCGCTATTTTTCAGATGCTGATGGGATAGATGGGGTCTGTGTCACATAGCACTGTGACAGAACCCATGAAATGAAATGGCAATAGGAACAGGCCAACAGAGGAGAGGGGTTGTCATAGAAACTGACTAACGTTAACATGAGTCTCCAAGTTGCTGATGTAACTAGCTGAACTTAGACTTCAGAACATTCCTTTGAACCCATAAAATGTTACTATGCATTTGAAACCAGTAGGTTATTATACAGAGTACATTTTGATTTCCACTATAATTAAAAGGCTTTTAAGCTTATGTCCACTACATTTGAAGTGGTACTGCATTGAATGAAGTGCATGCTTGCTGACTACTATGTTGTTTCCAAATTTAGAAACTAGAAACTGAGGTTGCTTTGAATTTGAACATGATCATGCTGAGAGGAGGTTTGCTATATTCTAACAAAAGATATTCTGCAACCAGCACTTTGTTGTGTTACATAGCACACAGAGACTGTTGACGCGTTTACAATCGTTTTGACTGGGTTTTGACAGGCTGAGCATCCTACATGAGCTCTGCAGCTCTGGTAAACTAAGCAGGTTAGCACCTGTGTGTCTCTGTGTGTGTGTGTATATCATACACATTGTGTTTTCAGTTCAAGACATGCTATATCCACATTGGTGACAGTCAGACTCACGTAGTCTCTGCAGTATTCAAGTTTGCATAGGGATTTTTGTGTTTTATTTTTCAACCAAGCAATACCTATATTTATTTTGCAGAAACAAAGATGGCAGATTGTAACTTAATGTTGCGAACTTCTGTACACGTATATAAAATGTAAAATCTATAGCGTTGAACTAGAAATGCAAAATAGAGACGAATGCCGTTTAATTGTCAATTAATTAA